>NC_133866.1:5701472-5858097 GCF_044706935.1 Curcuma longa
CCTTTCTCCTGCGCCACCGCTGCCTTCGTGCCCGTCTCCGCGGCTGTGCTCCCCCCTCCGGCGCCTGCTCTGCCCGAGTCTCCGGATTTGCTGCCTCCTCCGCCTCCTCTGCTGCCCCCTCAGCCTTTAGGTAAAATTACTTTAAAAATAAGTTAATTAAGCAAAGATAAGAATGCCAGACTTTACTAGATAAGATAAAGTAGTTTAAGATGGTATATGTTTGGAGATGATCGATAAATCATCAGAGTTTATACTGTTGCGTCTGTGGAGATATCAAGACGAGTTAGATAGGTACCATAATTTGAGTGGACTGAAATCGAGCACAAAAAAGTCATTTGAGCTGCCTTAACGTAGACTTGAGGCTAAATTGCCTATATTAATTTGGTATAAGGGAACCTCGAAATATAATAACAATTATCGTAAGATGCTCTTATTGTCTATGTCCTTAAGTGCCTCCAACAACTCTAGGGGCTTGAAATCAACTAGGCTTCAACACATGTAGGGATTTCAGGTTTTGCTTTATTTTTAATTCTCTTATGCTCATTATATCATTTATAATCTCCCTATTGTTATGTCCCGATTTGAGGGATTCTCGGTTTCTGTCAATTGTTCGGGTTTGTGTCAACACATATTTATATGATTTTTTTGAGTTATTTTAGGGTATGAAATTTTTCATGTATTTCACCAGGTTGTTTAAATATGGACAAAAATTGGATAATGATCGAGAATCGGATTAGCCATGAATACATAAATGGGTTACATGAGTTCTTAAAGATGGCGGAGAATTATATGATAAGTTTGAATTTATCAAAAATTCGTTGTCCATGTCGGCGGTGTGGCAATTTGTTTAAATATGAATTGGATTATGTTCGAGGACATCTTTATAGGTGGGGATTTGACAAATTATATAAAGTCTGGAATTTTCATGGAGAAGCTGCTACATCATCTGGTAATATAAGTATTGATAATGAAACTGCAAACGATTGTGATTTTGAAGACGATGATTTTGAAGACATGTTTACTGATTTAAGAAATGCACAAAATATCAACATCAGCGCACCTCAATTCGATGATATCCCTGCAAATATGAATCCAAATGATATGAGAGGAAGTTATACTTCAATGTTTGAAGCAGCAAAAAAAGAGTTGTACCACAATTGCACAAATTTTTCTATATTCAATTTTTTGGTGAAGTTAATGCATGTGAAGGTGTTAAATGGCTGGAGCAACAAATCTTTTGATATGCTACTTCAGTTATTGCAAGAGGCATTTCCCAAACCAAATGCAATTCCAAACTCTCATTATGAAGCAAAAAAATTGTTAAAAGAGTTGGGATTGACTTATGAGAAGATACATGTATGTAAGAATGATTGTATATTATTTTGGGGTGAGCACGAGAATAAAGATATCTGTCCAGTATGCAAGGAGTCTAGATACAAGTATGATGGGATGAATAAGAAAAAGAATGCTCAAAAAATTCTCCGATATTTTCCTATAAAGCCCAGATTGAAACGGTTGTTTATTTCAGAACATACAGCAAAAGATATGAGATGGCATAAAGAAAAGCGGGTTGAAACAGATGGTGTATTACGACATCCAGCTGATAGTGAATCATGGAAAGAATTTGACATGTCGCATGAAATATTTGCAAGTGATCCACGAAATATTCGGTTAGGGTTGGCTACTGATGGTTTTAATCCATTTGGAAACATGTCAAATGCTTATAGTATGTGGCCGGTTATACTTGTGAATTATAATTTACCACCATGGAAAATGATGAAGCCATCATACTTTATCATGTCTCTTTTAATTCCTGGACCTAAATCACCTGGAAAAGAGATAGATGTATACTTGCGACCTTTGATCAATGACCTGAAAGAGCTATGGGATGATGGGGTGGAAGCATATGATGCATCGACTGAACAAGTATTTCAATTACATGCTGCTGTGATGTGGACTATTCATGACTTTCCAGCATATGGAACAATATCCGGATGGAGCACAAAGGGTTATAAAGCATGTCCAGTATGTCTGCATGAAACTAAATCTCAAAGATTACGGAGTAAAATATGCTACACATGTCACCGTCGATTCTTGAATGTGCATCATCCATGGCGTAAAAATAAGTATTTCAATGGAAAGGTTGAACAAGAAAGACCACCACAACAATTTAGTGGTTATGATATTTTAGCACAATTGGATGCATTACCTCAGGTGACATTCAGTAAGCATCCTACATTAAGTAAAAAAAGGCAGAGATCTTCTGATGATACAAATTGGGTAAAGAAGTCTATATTTTTTGAGTTAGAGTATTGGCCAGATTTAAAGTTGAGACACAATCTAGATGTGATGCATATTGAAAAAAACATCTGTGATGCTTTGATTGGTACATTATTAAATATAGATGGAAAGTCGAAAGACACATTGAAAGCAAGATTAGACTTGCAGGATATGGGGATTAGAAGTGAATTGCATTTGAAGAAAGTAGGAGACAAGTTTAGTAAACCATATGCAAGTTACACATTGACATTGGAAGAAAGACGTGAATTTTGTCAATTTTTAAAGTCTGTGAAGTTTCCTGATGGATATGCTGCTAATATATCTAAAAATGTGAATGCAAATGATGGAAAGTTATATGGACTCAAATCCCATGACTGTCATGTCTTGTTGCAAAGAATACTTCCAGTGGCTATACGTAAATTCTTCCCAAAAGACATATGCGGCACACTGATTGAGTTATGTGAGTTTTTCAAAAAGATAACAGCAAGATCTTTACACATAGCGGACTTAAGTAAAATGGAGGAGGAAATAGTTCTCATATTATGTAAGATGGAACGAATATTTCCCCCAGCTTTTTTTGACATTATGGTTCATTTGGCAGTTCATTTACCTCGTGAAGCTATGTTAGCTGGACCTGTTTCCTCACGATGGATGTATCCCTTTGAACGATATTTGGGCAGACTTAAAAAATATGTTCGTAATAAAGCAAGACCTGAAGGATCTATTGCAGAGGGGTATATTGTAAATGAGGCATTGACTTTTAGTTCTTTATATATGAGTCAAATTGAGACAAGATTTACCAGACCAGAACGAAATAAAGATGTTCAACCAGTAATATGCAATTTAAGTGTTTTCTCACAACAAGCAAGAGTCTTTGGCAACCAGCATAATCAAAAATTGCCTGCAACTTTGCATAAGAAAGCACATTGGTATATTCTCAACAATTGTAAAGAAGTTGATCCATATCGGAAGTAAGTTTTTACATTCTATTATTATTTTTTTTTCTAAATCGTCACTAAATTGTAATTTAACCATTTATGCAGCGAGCATCTTCAACTTCTATCACATAAAGTTCCTTCAAATCAACTTCTACAATACCATGAGAGAGATTTTCCACAGTGGTTTAGAGATAGAATGATAACTTTAAAGAATTCAACAAATTCAGAGATCACACATGAGTTGTACTATTTAGCTTTGGGACCTGATGTTGAAGTTCAACTATATGATGCTTGCATTGTAAATGGTATTCGATACCATACAAGGTCACGTGATTCTCGCAGAACTACTCAGAATAGTGGGGTTAGCGTACCATCATCTGATGATGGTGACAATTTGGATTTTTTTGGAGTGTTGAAGGATGTTGTTCAACTATTTTACTCTTTCAAGTATAAAGTACAATTATTCTGGTGTGACTGGTTCCAATGTAATCCTAAAAAAAAATCAATGGTTGAAGAGTTTGGCTTCTTATGTATTGACACTTCTAAAACATGGTACACTGATGACCCATTTATTTTAGCCAACCAAGCAAGACAAGTTTATTATTTAAATGATATAAAGCGTGGAGGCCATTGGAAGGTAGTGCAAAAGGTTCAACATCGAGAAATATACGAGGTAACTGAAGTTGATGAAGCATTTGAAGAAATTGAAAATAATTTAGATACTGATGTTAACCAAGATATTTCATCTAATGAGGCAAGTTCAAGTTCAATTGTTGGTGAAGACTTAGAGATATCCCATCTTTGTAGATTAGATGTTGAGCATCAACATTTAGATATGTCAAATGCACAAGTGGAATTATTTATGGATGCTCAAAGTATTCTTAACGATGAGGATATTGATACTGAAGTTGATAGTGATGCAGATGATCATTTATCTTCTACAGATGATGATAGTGATTAATATTTATTTACATGGTATATATATATATTTGATCTTTTTTTATTTCATTTCCATAAGATATTGTTTCATTACTTGTTCATTTATATATGATGCATATGTTACAGTCATGCCACCTAAGAGGATTGAGCATCTACCGGTCGTGCCTACACCAGATGATGATAGTTCTCCTTCTGGTTAGTTTTTGTTGTATTTAAATTACAAAAGGTTTATTTACTTTGTTATTTGTTAAAGTAATTCATTTGTTAATTCTTAATTCTTTTGCACCTACAGGCCGACCGTTACGTAGGGAGACACGTGGTACACATTCTGATCGGCTGCGACGCCAGATCGAGGAGCGGGGTAGATTACCCATTACTTTCCGTAAGAGCGATGGCCATCCGATTGGCCCCAATGCAGCTGCATTTATGACTGAGTTGGGTGTTTCAATAAAGAAGTTTGCTCCGTTACAAATTAAGAGTTGGAAGCATATCCCCGCTGATAGGAAGAATATGATATATGATCGATTATCAGTAAGTACTAATAATTTATAATTACATTTTTATTATTAATCACATGCCAAATTTATATTATTTATTTTTTCAGGCTGCTTTTGATATTAGTTTTGAGGAGGGTCCATCGTCTGTTAGAAAGGAGACGGACAGATTAATGAGCGCAAGATATAGAGATAATCGAAGTAAAATGCATACCCATTATAAAAAGCTATTGCACCTTCCTCCTATCGAGCGGCGGCAACATATGCCAACTGAGTTTTGTGAGATAGAAGCTGATTGGCACTATATGTGTGATTTGTTTGAGTCAGAGGCATTTCAGGTAACTTATTCTAATGTACCTGTTTTGTTGTCTTTGCATTATATTATTCATATGAATTTTTGTATGATAGGCACGATCTGCAAAAAATGTTGAAAATCGGGCAAAACTTCCATTTAATCATCGGGGAGGCTCTAAATCATTTATTCAATACAGTTATGACGGTGTAAGTATAAATTGTATAACTATCGTATATATAATGTATGAATTACAATATTAACACATTAATTTTTTCAGATCGATCAGTCACAGCGAAAAGATCGGATTACCGTCTTTAATGAAACTCATTACAGCACGTCAAAAGGGTGGGTTGGGGAGAGGGCCGCAACTGCATACGTAAGTTATTTATAATTTACTAAATTTGTTATTAATCATGTAGAATTAATTTTATATATATTTTAACATATTTGTTATTCTTAGGATGATATGGTCAGACTGCGTGATGAATATGTTCAGACACAAGAAACTTCAGGAAATGACATCGATGCAGTACAAATTGCCGATACAGTTTGTGATCGAGTCCTCGGTACACGCTCGGGCTATATTAGAGGACTTGGAAGTGGGCCAAAGCCAGTTAGGTCCACTTCTTCAGATGCCACCTCCTCATCTAGAACCACTAATACAGCACTGCGTGAAAGGCTCGAAGGCACTGAAGCAGAGTTAGCGACCACCCGACTTCAATTAGCAAGCACTCAGGATCAGTTAGCAAGCACCCAAGATCAGTTGCAAGCAATGAGATCTAGACAAGATATATTTGAACAAATTCTTAATCGGTTGGCACCTGGAGCGGTACAATCTTTAATCCATGATTCTTCTTCAGCTCCACCTCCCCCTGCACCTTAGGTTGTGATGGTATGTTAAATCTTTTCATCTCAATGATTGTTTAATTACTAAACTAAATATTGCAACCACCTTCCTGCTAGGCTTGATTCCAAGTTAGGCTTGTTTGTGTTAAGGCTTGATTCCAAGTTAGACTTGTTTTTAACTTCCTCCTCTGCTAAAGTATGTTAGAATGAATCTAGGATATGAATGCATCATTGTGCATGAATCTAGGATATGAATGCATCATTAAACATTATTTTGGGGGGTAAATTTGGATTGAAAATGTTCAAGGGTAAATTTGTGATTGTCTCATTGGATCTTGATATGCTGTTTCTGAAATTGAAGGTCGTGGTTCAGGTGTGTCTCAACAAGAGGACTTCCTTAGGTATTTGTACATTAAGGTTAGCCTGTGACTTCCTTTGTTTATGGTGCTTAAGATTTAATAACCTAGGTAGTTTAGTGTAATTTAGTTGTCTTTTCTCTAAGTTGATAGGTCCATTTTATTGGATATGAAAGTATCTATTAAATTCCACGCTTCCTGTTTTTTCAATTCCGTTATTTAGCTGATGCTAGTTCTGAAACGTGGAGTAGGTCCAATTCATCTTGTTTGAGCTTAGTTTCAAGTTGATTGGAGCTGGTTTAACAAAGCAACAAATTGAAAAGGATGAATAGGATAGACACATGAAATGATGAAAATAATATTGTATGTTAAACAAAATGCAAGTTGTATATCAGGTTGGCTAAGGCCATCTACTCCTCTTTTAGTTACTTAAATTTCCTTTGATTTTCACTGCAAATTTCCTATTTGGTGCTTTCAATATTTAAATTGGTGTTTGAACTTGTATAGGGCATGGGAGAACCATTGAACAACTGGTGTCTTTCTAATGATGGAACTGTAAGGCAAGCTCACTGATTTCTGGTGTTTAAGTTCAGATTTCTGGTGTTTAATGATCGAACTGTAATGACACTGGTGTTTAAGTTCAGATTTCTGGGAATTGTGAATTTTGTAAACTGCATTTGAACCCAATCTGCCGAAGTTTCTGGGAACTGTAATGACACTGTAATGACACTGGGAATTGTGGATTTTGTAAAACTGCCGAAGTTTAATGGTTGTGTGTGAATTCTGTGTGATTGTTGTGAATTCTGTGTGAATTCTATTGTGATTGTTGTGAATTGTGATTGTTACTGTGAATGTGTGAATTTATTGTTTGATGTATCGATGTAGATTCAGGGAAAAAGGGTAAAACAACGCCAATCTGGGAAAAAAATCGAAGGTTAGCGACGAATTATTACGAAATCGTCGCCAATCGCTGGGGTAGGTTAGCGACGAATTTTATGAATTCGTCGCTAACCTCTGAAAAAAAATAGAAGGTTAGCGACGAATTCATACTAAATCATCGCCAATTGCTATGTAAAAATCGAAGGTTAGCGACGAATTTTATGAATTCGTCGCTAAAGGTAGATACCGGAAATGTTTGCTGAAACCCTAATTAGCGACGAGTTGTATCTAATTCGTCGCTAATATTAATCAATTTTACGGCAAAAATTTTAATAAATCGTCGCTAATATTAGCGACGAATATTAAGTGATTAGCGACGATTACTGTTTCATCGCTATTGTTAGCGACGAACTAATCATAATTCGTCGCTAACCATGATTTGCGACAAGCTTATAGCGACAAAAATAGCGACGAATAAATATCGTCGCTAAAGTGTGTTAGCGACGAAAAAGTTAAGTTAGCGACGAAAAAACTTCGTCGCTAAATCTCAACCTGGTTGAAGCTTTGCTAGAGTGCTAGCACACTTCTAAGTTTCGGTTTTCCCCACCATCTTGTCTGTGTGGATACCAATAGAGGAGCGGCACTTGACATTCTCGAGATCCGGCATCCGTTTGGACGAGCGGGATACGCGAAGGGCACGCATCGAGGGTAATGATCTCTTCATGTAGATGTAGAGTTTATGTAAACATGTACAAGTAAATAGTTTTTGTATTTCGCACGAATCCTTTGGCATGGACTTTTGGGATTTTCGCAACGCAAAAGCAGTTTTTACGGCTCAGAAAGTCCAACAGTAAATCCAGTATATTGATATATGAATAAGTGTAAAGTTAGGTTATTATAAACTAATGATTTTAGGCTGAGTAAGCAGGTTACTTGACAGATGAAAGTCCTGGTTGGGAATTAGACAAAAGACCAAGTCTTAGGGAAGCTAGGCAACTGTGAGGTCTTAGTTGGGAATCATGCAATTGGATGTTTTGGTTGGGAACCAAGTAGAAATGTCCTAGTTGGGAACTAGGCAAAACAATTCAAAGTGGAGGTAGTTGAGAGTTGTGGCGTGCTAAACAAGTACAAGTGGAGGCAGCTAGGAGTTGTGGTTTGACAGACAAGTCTAAGTGGAGGCAGTTAGGAGTCGTGGCTTGACAAATCACACTAGATGGGTCAGTTGAGTGTTGAACATCTAGCCAAGGTATGTGCGAGTAAAATAAAATTCAATATTATACTAATTACGTATATCAAGTGCAGGGAAGCAAAGTTTGACAGTTCCATGCGATCGAGTGGGAGCTCGAGCGACTAGCAGAAGATAATCTTCGATTGTTGGAGTTGAGGTCTTGTAGGCAACTAGAGAGAGGGGGTGGGTGGCCGCAGCATCCAAGCAATTGTAGATGCTTCCATGCGATCGATATAAATGAAATCCTGTGGTACTAGAAAGTCAGGTCAAAGATGAAAGTTGACCCAGCTCCAGGCGATCGGGGGGAGTCTGATCGAGTGGAATCATAGAATTCATTTATTACTAAATAAGCATTGCAGCTATGTTAGCAGACTCCCAGGCGATCGGGGATGGTCCAGTCAACCGGAAGGTTCCATGTCAACATCCAACGAAGACCTATAAAAGGAGCCATGAGGGAGAGCTTTCAACAATCTCATTCTCAATCATTCTCAATGTGCTCATGCTCACATTCAGTGCTCTCCAGATGCTAGTTCGGCCACGTGCTGCAACATCATGTTTCACCTTCCGAATAACTTGAGTGTAATACTACCATTACATTATTGTCGTACATTATTGTATTCCTGTGTGCTTTATTTTTAGATTCTTTTTAAGATTTATCCACCTCTAGAATCTTTCTAAAAAGGAGATAATCATAATAAGAATCAATTTATTTATATCATGCATACTTAAATTTGTGCTATAGAAATCTTGCATGCTTAACTAGGTTAGTCATATACCTATTCAATTGCTTATTCTTTTTCTGCTGCATTATTCTATCCATATTATTTAGAATTATTCATCCTTTAAAGTTTGTAAAATTCGTAATGCTATTTGCCCCCTCTAACATCAAGTTCGATCCTACAAATTACAAGAGCATAACAATCAACTACTTGCTATTAGTTGAATTAACCTATTGCATTAGGAGGACTCTGTTCACTCGATGTGGTTTACCAATCCATTACTATCACCTAGCAATCGACTACAAGTCACCATTTGAACTGACCAGTTGCGTTGGGAGTGTTCTATTTGCTCAATGTGGTCTTGCAAGTCGTGGGTTACTATGTAAAGCCCTAATTTGGATTTAGCTCAGTAATCAATTTCTATACCCTAGCAATTGATCGATGTGCTAAACCCTTTCCCTGTTTAGGGCTTAGTTGAACAATCAAACTGTTGGAACCCAACAGTCGACTGATAAACCCTATATCAGGGTCTTCGCACTTAACCCCACAATCACAAACCCCTTCTCATCTATAATGTATCAGTCGATTCATAAACTCTACCAATTAACTGATACACAGTTTTTAGCCATTCTAATAGTCGAGATACATTTAACTTCACTACCTTCATCTCACAAGTAACTCATGCCAGATGAACCTCCTATTTCTTGGACTTTTGTGCTTAGAGCTTCCTCGTCTTTGAGTCTTCATCCGCCCTTGCATTCGATCTCGCGATCTACTCGGGCTTTCCTTCTATAAAGAATCTGACCATCAACCTCCTTGGATTTTTGTATCTTGCATCTAGTACCTACAAGGACTTCTCCTTGTCAATAATTCAGTCTTCTACCTCCTTGGACTTTTCCTGCACATTTGTCACATAAATGAGATCCACATTTTTACCTAAACTTAAATACTCATCAAATATTGAAACTTGACACTCGGGGCATGATTGTACCAACACAACCTAACTTTAATCATATTGCTCACAATTTAATTGAACCAACATATTGTCCAAACACATTGCACATAACATTTTGTACAAACATAAAAACACATCAATCATCAACCCTCGGTCTAAAAGACACCGGAACAACAAAAATAAGATTCAAAACTTGTTTTCTAAATTTTTGAGTAAATTTAGTCAACTTTTTTTATCTATCTATTTGATTGCTCATAGAACCAACCGATTAAGTCAAAACATTTTGTAGTCGAGTTTTTAAAACTCATTGAAAATCCATGTACATTAAAAAATATTGAAAATTTTTGAATAATTTGTAATATTTTAAAATCTATCAAGGAGAAAAAATAAATTTTGATAGAAATTTTAAATTTAAAAAAAAAAGTAAATAAGAAATGTTTCAAAAAACTTAGTATTACACAAACACTTCAATATCAAGTATATAAATTTTATCATTTTCTAAAATTTTAAATATATATTTCAGGATTATAAACATGCCATAGAACATGTTTAAAATAAACAAATATTTTCAAAGTTATAGTCATTAAAAAAAACTAATATCGTTTATGTATTAAGTATTAGTTACAAAAAGGTTTAAATAAAATAGTTTTTAAAAATGAAATTCTTCTATATGCCAAGTGACTACGATTAAGTTAACCATTCTTTCTAAACTCATTGATGCACCCTAGCTAAACTTGTTAAATATGATTAGGTCATATTATTTGGCATTCAAATTTGTTTGATTCCAAATGGATTCATTGAGTATTCACTAGGGACATATTCTTTAGATATCTTTCAAAGTTTAAAGTTTATACTAATATTTTTAGGCTTAAAGTGTCGATGTGGTTTTGTATTTTATTTGAAGGAACTTTATTATAGGTGTCTATGTTGGCCTAGACCAGTTTATAAACCAAAATGATTTTATTATAAATGACCTATGACTTTCCAAAATAAAATTCAATTTTTTAGTCTCACCATGAATTTTTCTTGGCCTTTATCATGCATGTAGTGTTAGTCATGTCATTTATGTGTTTTTTCTTGCAAAGCGATATTTTTTAATAAAACATGGAACTCAAAATGCTAATTACCTTATTCTCTATGTGCCTATATAATTTTGACAACATGATTATTAGATAATTACATAATCAAGATTATAAGGAATAAAATATAATCTAATGTTGTTTGATTCAATCTTAGATAATACAATAAAAACTTATTTGTTTTTAAGATTTTAGTGTATATGATCCGGTGAGAGTAACGCAGGGTGACGTGGAGGAGGAGTAAAACTCGGGGAAAATACGTGGCAATGACGTGGAACAAGAATAAAGAGATCCTGATCTTTTGAAGCCATGAGGAAGGTAAGAAAAACCGACCTCCCTAAGAGGAGAGCCCACTCCTCAATACAATACCCGAGAATTTCTTGACCTTCATCTGAAACGCCCCGACCCCCTCCCCTATCGATTTCAACACTCTCGCCCCAAATAAATTAACGACCTAGCAAAACACCGACCTCATCATAAGGTCGGCGTGTATACCTTGGATATCCAAGAATGAGCTCCTCATAGCTTAGGCTACAATTTCCCGCAATAATAGAATACACACCCTATCAGCCGACCTCGTTATCAGGTCGGATACCTTACTCATCACCCCTACTAAGCTCGATCTTTCACAATAACTCATCACCGACCTCACTAAGAGGTCGGCATAGGTTTAAAGTTACAAACCGAGCTCTTCTGGACCTCGGTGCACATAACCCAATTCCTCACGATCTCCGTAGCCCCACGCTGACTTCATATAAACCTCCTCAGAAGGTCACCACGGGCCACAACACTTAGAACAATGGTGAATAAACCCCGTCCTCTCACAACAAGCTTAGAAGCACTGGTATCACATACCGACCTCATGACTTGGTCCCGGTATCACATACCGACCTCATGACTTGGTCCTGGTATCACATACCGACCTCATGACTTGGTCCTCAATATCATCACATACCGACCTCATGACTTGGTCCCGGCATCACATGCCGACCTCATGACCTGGTCCCGGCATCACTTCCTTCAGCTATGTCGTACATAAAGAGCTCGGGGCATACCTAGCTCAGCTCATCGAATCACCTAAGCTTATTGTATACCTGCGCATCCAGCCACACATACAAATCAGCTCATTCTCGACCTCAGGTCACTGGACAGATATCAACGGATCGTCATGCTGACCTTTTCATCAAGTTTAGCAACTTATCTGCAAGAGTTGGATATAGACCAAGTCCTCCTACTTGGTCCCGCGCGATCCCAGCCATCCAGAGAAGATAACCTACGTTGCTAAACCATCAGATATGCGGAATCTGTCACAAAATCGATCCGACGATCCCGCCCTCATCACCAATTACAAACGTCGAGATCCGAGGATATCGCTCCCGCCACCTCTATATAAACCTCGCAGGTATGACAATCAACCATCTTGAATTCTCTCTACACACTTCACTTTTCTTTTCTGACTTGAGCGTCGGAGTGGCCACGCCGGGATTCCCCGGCGCCCTGCTAATCCGTGCGTTCAGTGTTCATCTCTTCAGGTCCTTATCATCGACGGGGAACTACAGGTTGACGCGGCATTACACTGTCTGGTGGCGTGGCTATCGTCGGCAAGGAGCCGGAACATTTTGGCGCCGTCTGTGGGAAAACTGAGCTAGACGACACGATGGTTAACACCAGACGCACCGCTAGCAACCGGGAGCCCGTTGAGGAAAGGAATCCTGAAGAAACGGTGACAATGACCAAGGACGAGCTGAACCAGATCGTGCAGCAGGCAATCGATGCAGCCCTACGCAATGCTCCGACCCAACCACCGCCGATACCGGCGGGTCAAGCCACGAAGGGGAAGCAAAGACCTTCGCCTATTGAAGAAGTATCAACACAGGCAGGTTCTACTAATGGAGATCGGAGGTATGGAGATGAAGATTCAAGTGAATCGCAAGCGGAGGAGGTAGTCAGAGATGCCCGTAAAGGGAAAGCTCCGGCAAACCAGGGTGGCCGACCTTCCTGACACCCCGTTTGCGCGGGAAATCCTAGAGCAAGAGCTGCCCCGACATTTCCGACCTCCCCAGGTGGGAGAATACGATGGTTCCGCCGATCCAGAGGATCATCTATGTCGCTTTGAGAATGCCTGCTTGCTGCATCAGTATACAGATGGCATCAAGTGCAGGTTGTTTCTCAACACACTCTCCGGATCAGCTCAACGCTGGTTTAATAAGTTGTCGGGCTCTACCATACGGTCCTTCAAGGACTTCAAAGAGGTCTTCTTGCATCAGTTTGCCAGCAGCCGGAAGCACCAGAAGACCCCCTTGAACCTTTTCACAATGAAGCAGAAGCCCCGAGAAACTCTACGAGAATATCTTCGTCGTTTCAACCAAGAAGCGTGTGAAGTGCCATCCACTCCCTCAGATGTTTTGACAAGCGCTTTCACTCAGGGGTTGCTAGAGGGAGATTTCTTTCGATCCCTCGTGAAAAAACCACCTGTTAGCTATCAGAAGTTATCGGAAAGAGCCACCAAATACATACACTTGGAGGAAACTCAGCTGGCTCGCCGAAGCAACCATACGGCAGCCCCTCCTGCGGAGAAGAGACCAGTACCTCCTCCACCACCAAGAGAAGTGCCGACCCGACCTCTTCAGAATGCCCCGGCACGCCGAAACGAGCGGGTCATGCAGGCCGTGGATGACCTGCCGCAAGTAGCCGGACAGAGAACTGCAGCTCGGCCGGGACCGCCCGCTCGCTACTGCGCATATCATCAATCTAATGGACACAGTACGCAGGAGTGTCGGTACTTGGCGCAAGAAATCAATCGGATCATCAGAGAACGACAGCAACGAGAAGTAACACCACCAGGAGGAGGGCGACGCATGATGGAAGGAAGGGGTATGCGAGGAGATCAGAGGCGTCAAGCTGGGCCAAGACGAGTTGACCCCAGACAGGAGGGAGAACGGCGACCTCCTCTTGAGGTAGAGAGGTTGCCGGCACCTGAGGGTAATAGACAAGAACCCCGGCCTCGGCAGGGACCTCCTCCGGAGGCTCACCGGGATCACCGGGAGAATCAAGATAACATCGCCCACCGAGGAGAAATAAGTATGATAGCTGGTGGTCCCACGGATGGAGATTCTAACAGGGCTCGGAAGGCTCATGGTCGCCGACTTGAAACCTATAGCATTGGCACCAACCGTAGAATCGACCAAGTCCTGCTATTTACTTCGGGCCTCAAGACTTGGAAGGAGTTGATACCCCTCATGATGATGCTCTGGTCATCCGGGCTACCATTGCTAACTACGATGTAGCTCGGGTATTCGTGGATACGGGTAGCTCGGTCAACGTCTTATATAAAGATGCATTCGACCGCATGCAGATTGACGGGGAGGAGCTGCAGCCCATGGCCACCTCTCTCTTCGGATTCTCCGGACATGAGATCCGACCTCTGGGACAGATCCGATTGCCACTATCCTTGGGGAAGGAACCTCTGCGCAGAACCCGAACTACTCTCTTCACGGTGGTAGAAGCTCCGTCAGCTTACAACGTTATCTTGGGAAGGCCAGCGCTGAGCTCTTTTGGTGCAGTAGTATCTACCTACCATCAAAAACTGAAATTTCTAGTACATGATCAGGTCGGGTCTGTCGGAGGAGATCAAAATATAGCCCGCAAATGTTACATAGATATGGTACAGACCGACCTACGGGCAGTAAGACGGAAGCAGAATACCGAGGTAAACTCAGTACAAGATGCCTCACTACCGCGACCCAAACCAGAAAAAATACCGGCACGGATAGTACCGGAGAAGCCTGACCAAGTCACTTACATGGCCGCCGACCTGTCGCCAGAGGTACAACGCAACTGCTAACCTGTCTGACGCAAAACCGAGATATCTTCGCTTGGTCACCATCAGAGATTGTCGGCGTAGCCCCTACGGTGATGGAACATAAGCTCAATATAACTCCTGGAGCCCGACCAGTCAAACAAAAAAGAAGGCATTTCTCAGCCGACCAAGACAAGATCATCAGAGAGGAAATTGACAAGTTGTTGAAAGCAGGGCAAATCAAGGAAATACAATTCCCGACCTGGCTTGCTAATGTAGTGCTGGTACCGAAGCCTGGAGGTAAATGGAGGGTTTGCATTGATTTTCGAGATCTTAATAAGGCCTGCCCAAAAGATTGCTATCCTCTCCCAAGGATAGATCAATTGGTCGATTCCACCTCAGGATACGAGCTCATCTGTATGATGGACGCATATCAAGGGTATCATCAGATCCCCCTCGCCCAGGAAGACCAGGATAAGGTCAGCTTCATTACAGCTGACGGAACCTTTTGTTACACAGTCATGCCTTTTGGCTTGAAGAACGCAGGCGCCACATACCAACGACTGATGGATAAAGTGTTCAAGAAACAGCTCGGGCGCAATGTAGAAGTATATGTGGATGATATCCTTATTAAATCCCTCCGAGCTGATCAGCTCACCACGGATATGGAAGAAACCTTCGGCACGCTCCGACAGTACGGGCTGAAGTTGAATCCCAACAAATGCTTATTCGGCGTTAAAAGTGGATGCTTCCTAGGATATGTTGTGATCGAACGGGGAATAGAAGCCAACCCAGCCAAAGTCCGAGCTGTACAAGACATGGCTTCTCCTCGAAGTATTAAAGATGTGCAGCGACTGGTGGGACGCATCACAGCTCTCTCCCGGTTTATCTCTCATGCCGCTGGAAAAAGTTTACCCTTTTTTAAGATCCTCCGAAAGGCTGCACGGTTTTCCTGGGATGAGAAATGTGAACAAGCTTTCACCGAGCTAAAGCAATACTTGGCCGACCTCCCCATACTGGCCAAACCAGACGCCCATGAACCCCTGTGGGTATACTTGTCAGCATCTGAAGAGGCTATCGGCTCGGTCCTAGTCAAGCAGGAGACTCAGGTGCAGCGTCCAATCTATTTTGCCAGTCATTTATTGAAAGATGCAGAAACCCGCTACACTTCCTTGGAGAAGCTGGCACTGGCTCTCACACTGATGGCTCGGAAACTGCGTCCTTACTTCTTAGCACACCCCATCACGGTCCTAACGAACAGCAGCCTAGGTCGGGTCTTACTCAATCCCGACGCCTCTGGACGTCTCATTAAATGGACCACCGAGCTCAGTGAATATGACATACAATATCTGCCTCGGACCGCCATTAAAGCCCAAGCTCTGACAGATTTCCTAACAGAAGTTGTAGGTGGTGAATCAACTGAAACCTGGAAAATCTATGTGGATGGGTCAGCCACCAAGAACGGCAGCGGAGTAGGTGTTTTGCTCTGTTCCCCCCAAGGAGAAACTTTGCAGTTGGCTGTGAAGTTACAATTCCGAGCCACTAACAATGAAGCTGAATACGAGGCTCTCCTCACAGGCCTGCAAGCAGCTCGGCATGTGGGCGCCACTAAAGTAGTGATCTACTCGGACTCACAATTGGTAGATCAGCAAGTCAAGGGCACATTCGAGATACGCAGTGACCGGCTGAAACGTTATGTCGAGGCCGTGGAAACTTTGAAGGCCCAATTCCAGGAGGTTACCCTTCAGAAAATACCTCGGGCAGACAACCATAAGGCCGACGAACTGGCTAGGCTGGCTAGCGCATTAACCACTTGGGAAAATTCCCGACCCCATGGTACAGGAGCAACTGATAGCTCAGATAGATCAAGCTCCGCGATCCTCCCGACCAGAAGACTGGCAAACACCCATCATTTCCTTCCTGACACAAGGTACTTTACCAGAAGACCCGGAACAAGCTCGGATCCTCAAAAGGAGGGCCACTCGATTTACTATGGTGGGAGATACACTATTTAAGCGAGTTTTTTCTCGCCCCCTACTCAAATGTCTTACTCCAGAAGAAGCTGACTACGTCATGCGAGAGATACACCACGGATGCTGTGGCAATCATGGAGGAGAAAGAGCTCTGATTCGTAAAGTACTCCTTGCCGGTTACTTCTGGCCCACCATGCAGGCAGATGCACAGCGGCTCGTACGCACCTGTATGAGTTGCCAAAAGCATCAAACCCTGACTCACCAACCAGCCGAACTCTTGAAGACCTCCTCTGTATCATGCCCTTTTGATCAGTGGGGAATGGATATAGTGGGACCTTTCCCACTGGGGCCAGGACAGAAGAAGTTCCTGTTGGTTGCTGTCGACTACTTCTCCAAATGGGTAGAAGCCGAGCCCTTAGCACACATCACAGAGAAGAATGTGCTCAAGTTCTTATGGCAAAACATTGTATGCCGCTTCGGCATTCCCAGAAAGTTGGTCTCCGATAACGGAAGGCAGTTCCAGGGACAAAAGATAAAAGAATGGTGTGAAGGCCTACAGATACAGCAAGCCTTCACCTCGGTATATTACCCACAAAGTAACGGGCAGACCGAGGTAGTCAACCGCGAGCTTGTCAAAGGACTGAAGACAAAGCTGGACCACGTAGGGGGCTCATGGGTGGACGAACTCCCCGACATCCTCTGGGCATACAGAACAACACCAAGAGATAGCACAGGGCTGACACCATTTCATCTTGTCTATGGGGGAGAAGCGGTCGTACCAGTGGAAATAGGATGTCAGTCTGTGCGGGTGGAGACCTATGACAACCCCGAAGAAAACGTCGTTCGCAGAGCAGCTGAGCTCGATCTCATCACAGAAACTAGGGAAAAAACCAACGCACGGCTCAGTACTTATCGGCGGCGCATGGGTCAAATGTACAACAGGCGAGTCCGACCCCGCTCATTTCACGTGGGGGATTTCGTTTGGAAAAGAAGGACACCCATGGAAGGATTGGGTAAGCTCGAACCCAAATGGGAAGGACCCTATCGGGTTACAAGCCGGCTTGCAGGAGGATCATATTACCTTGCTGATCCCAAAGAAAAAGGGTTGCCGAGGCCCTGGCACGCCACTCACCTACGACCCTACCGTATCTAAAAAGACAGTACCCGTTCCCTTCTTGCATTTTAATTTATATTTAGCATTTTCTGTCTTACTTGTAATAAACATCTATGATGTCCTTCAGCTTTCTCAATAAATATCAACCTCCAAGCCCACTTGGCTCCAGGGCCGACGATCTCATCCTGTTACGACCCCGCGCTACCAACATCGTTCACTCCTCCTGAGCTCCGTGCTCGATGACTTAGCCTTACGACAGGCTGAACTCCCGAGCTCCGCGCTCGCCAACATGGCCTTACGACAGGTCGAAACTCCGAGCTCCGTGCTCGATGACTTAGCCTTACGACAGGCTGGACTCCCGAGCTCCGCGCTCGCCAACATGGCCTTACGACAGGTCGAAACTCCGAGCTCCGTGCTCGATGACTTAGCCTTACGACAGGCTGGACTCCCGAGCTCTGCGCTCGCCAACATGGCCTTACGACAGGTCGAAACTCCGAGCTCCGTGCTCGATGACTTAGCCTTACGACAGGCTGGACTCCCGAGCTCCGCGCTCGCCAACATGGCCTTACGACAGGTCAGAACTCCGAGCTCCGTGCTCGATGACTTAGCCTTACGACAGGCTGGACTCCCGAGCTCCGCGCTCGCCAACATGGCCTTACGACAGGTCAGAACTCCGAGCTCCGTGCTCGATGACTTAGCCTTACGACAGGCTGGACTCCCGAGCTCCGCGCTCGCCAACATGGCCTTACGACAGGTCGGAACTCCGAGCTCCGTGCTCGATGACTTAGCCTTACGACAGGCTGGACTCCCGAGCTCCGCGCTCGCCAACATGGCCTTACGACAGGTCAGAACTCTGAGCTCCATGCTCGATGACTTAGCCTTACGACAGGCTGGATTCCCGAGCTCCCACGCTCGCCAACATAGCCTTACAACAGGCAAGATCTCCGAACTCCGATGCTCAATAACTCAAGCCTTATCCCCCGAAACTCCGCACCCAAGGACCTAACTTTATGATCCCCCTACGGAATAAACCCTACTGTACAAAATCGCCAATACAACTACAAGCCCAAGGCAAATCAGTTCAAAATACAAAATACCCTTAGTCAAATACAGCTAGGGGAACGGCGCCAACAACCGTTCTACTGGTCGCTGTCCTAACATGGGGATCACGTTTTGAGCCAGATGGCGAAGCATAAGCTGGGCCATCGGATATCATTTCATCCTCCAATGCACCCAGCCTCCTTAAGCCATCATGGTATTCCTTCTCGAGTCGCTCCATCTCTTGGACGGCGCTGGTCAGTTCTTGCTGACACTTCTGAGCTTGCTCAAAAGCCCCAGCAACGTCTTTCTCGAGCTTATGTACCCTTCTGACGGTCTCAGTTATGGCTTTGCTTCAGTCGCTTATTTCGAAGGAGCGTTTCATCCCGCTCCTTCTCAATTCTCTCCACTGCACTACCATACATGGCCGCCCTAGGGCCCAAAGCCCCGACTTTGTGTTTGGCCTCCTCCCCTTCTCCCTGAGCCGCTGCAGGTGCTCCTCAAAGGTGTCATCCATCGGATCTAAGGGGAGCCAAAACCCAAAGTCTAGAATAGAACGCAGATGGCTGAGGAAAACGAATGTCCTCCCTAATATACACTACCGGGACGCACACTGCTCCCTGACCACCGATCGAGGCCAGCAAGGCTAGAGAGATGCGGAAAACTAAAAGTGAGCAACCTCCTTTCCTAAAAAGCTGACCTACGCGGTCTAGCACAGAAAGGACAAACGAGAAAGGTAGTAACGTGGCACCTCCTCGAGTCTTGTCATAGGCGTCAGAGGGTCACGAGAAACGCCAAGAAACAAGGGCGTAGGCCTCGAAGAACACGTCTCAAAGGTAGGTACCCACAAGAAGCAACCACGATGGTCCACCGTGGCTACGCCGAGCTCGCGAAAGGATTTCCCAAGGGACATCGAAAAATGAGAAGGATCCCTTAGTCCGAACCTCGCTAGTAAGGCTCGGAAGCCAAGCTCACACACAAGTGGGACCTCGCCCATCCTAAGGGTAACATAGATCCTTCGGGGGAGCAAAGACATCAACCCTAGAAGAACGACTGACATGCATATCGGACACAATCACACACAAAATGTTTATTTATGTTCAGACCAAGCAAAAGAACTTACTCAGAGACACCAAGCAGGAGCTCTGAGGATTATTTGGATCAGCCCATCAAAAACCAAAAAACACAAAACCTTGCAAACGCATAGAAGCAAGAAAGTAAAGCAAAAAGAGAAGCCGAGGTCCGTTAGACCTCGGCAGTCGACTCCGGACCTTGGGAAGCAAGAAGGTCAATAGACTCTGACACGTGGGAAGCCGGAGGGAGATCGGCCGGTATCATGGACACCTCCACCTGGCTAACAGGAAGCATCCAGAGCTTCGGGTTCGGTAACCCCACCCGAAGTAGGAAAATCTTGTCGGACGACCTCAGGTAGGGCATTCCAAGCTGCCTTTAAATCCAGAAAACTAAGGTCGGCATCCCGAGCAATGAGGCCCGACCTCATGAATTGAAGGATTGCACCGTCAAAACCATACTCCATCATTTTGCCGGCCCTTAAAGCAACCAAATGGTAAAATTCGGGCGAGGAAAGGAAGGCCTGGTGGCGCTTTGCAAACCGAGCTTCCTCCCTCGTTTGCATATCTTCCATCTCTACTTGGGCCGCGTTGAGCTCGGAGACAAGCTGTTCTTCTTTAGTACGAGCTTCTGATAACTGCTGAACCCACTGTTCGCGCTCCTTAGCAAAGTCAACCTCCAACTGCTGAATCTGATCTCTTGCCACAACCAGGTCGGTCTCTCGTTGCGTAGACAAGCGCTCCGCCTGTAGGCAGGACTCTTGAAGTTGTCTTTTAGCGTGATACAATTCTTGGACCTTCGCCTTCCATTTTTCAACCTCTTCCTCCGCTTTTAATTGAGCGCTTTGGGCCGTCATCACCTCGGCCCGAGCTAAGTCCACATCCCGCAAAGCCTCGGACAAACCTTGAGGCATAGGAGGTCGGTCGGCCAGTTCTGCCCGCAAACGAGTTATCTCATTGTCCATCCGGGCGATACGTTTCTCCGACCTGACCACTTGACGGTGCAAAGCTTTTTATTCCATACCGGTCTGCAGAACAAGAAAGTTTATTTAATTCACGATATTATCGGATACCCACAACGCGAAAAGATATACCTTGATATAGGACTCGTATAAATGCTCACTCAGTTCCACCATCCCGAGCTGGGGAAGAAGTCTCTGGTGAGCTTCCAGGCGCTCAGTAGCAGCTTCGCAGACGGTGCGTGAGAATAAACTCCCAGGATCAATTTGCATCCCCGTTACTGGAACGGAGTGGGGCACATAAGGTTCCACAATATTCGGCTCATCGGCCACCACCGCACTAGATAGAAGAGAAGAAGAAGGCACTTCATCTCTCGAGCCTTTGTCACGACAACCCCGATCTCTAGGTCGAGAGGCTGGAGGTCGGGGCAAAGGGGGAAGCTCCGAACTAGTAGGCTCGACGTCAATTGAGCACCGACGCTTGTTTAAGAGATCCTCCTCGGCCATCCCACCAGGAGGTCGGATCTTTTGCTTCTTTTGCCGACCAGCTCCAGACGATTGAGGTCAGGAAGAGCCCTCGGGGATAGCCCCTTTTCTTCAGCTCGGGAGCATGAGCCAACCCATCATCTCTGGTCTTGGAAGGAGGAGTGTCGCCGGCAGCTCGGCTCATCGTAGAAGCACGAGACGGGGGTAGGGCGCCAGGGTCTTCGGTAGGATCTCCGGACGCCCACATGCTCTCTAAGCGGGTTAGGTCCCACTTGAGAACCTTGTTCATAGAAGCATTCAACATAATACGACCTGCAAAGAAAATGAAAGGTTAATGAGCAACAGTAAAGTCAGTTACCAAAGGAAACTCTTACTTAAGCGATCCCCCAGCCGGATTTGGATAGGACTGAGCTCTGCTCGGTGTAACAAAGCCTCGTTCTCCACCAGATCATTGACATTAAAACTTAATCCTTCTAGTCTAGCAGATGCTTCTAAGAAAGTGGGAGATCGGCGTATCCGACCTGAAGCAGGAACCGAAGGCAGGTCGGTCGCCCACCCGGTAGGCCAGGCATAGGGATCAAGGAGGCCTGATGAAGATGAAGCAATTTTTCCAACCCTTATGTTTACACGCCAAAAGTGGACCAACTCGCTAAAGGCTAGCTATTAGAACAAAGTGTGTAAGATAATGATCTTAGACATTGCCTTAGAATAGAATGCGTCTAAGAATATGTGTGAATTTAAATATAGTCTAATTGCTTTCGCTTGTGAACAAGGGGCCAAAGCCATTACTTCTTCACTTTAAAATAGAATAAACAAATAATTAACACGAGGCATGATTAGAACCGTTAATTTGGATTGGGTTTATCGGGTTGGTCTGTCTTAGTTTGTCAAATAATTTAAACGGGTTGAATTAAAATTTTCTCAATTCATTTTAAGACCTAGGTTCGCGACCTGCGTGAGTCAACCCACGACAGACTACTAGTGGATTGATAATTTTTTTCATTTCTAAAATTTAAAATTAAAATAAAAAATTCAATGGGCTGATGAGTTTAACCTGTTTAGATCGTAATCCAAACTTAAAAATTTTAATTTTTTCTATATTTTTTTTATTTTTTGACATGCTCATAGATTGACCCACCTAACTCTCCGTTTATCTTGAATTGAGTTAAGAATTTTCTAATCCATGAGAATGGTGGATCGGTCTGTCCCACCACGGGTTAGCTAGCTTTTGACAGTAAGGCATGATTGTTAACTATGATGATAATGTAACGATCATGACGTCAACGATGAGGATTATTATAATATAATAATCTTATAACATGACAATATTAATTTGGCATTATTGTAGGCATACAAAGGCTCATCTAGAGCGTAAAGAAAAAAAGATAAAAATAATCCACAAAGGTTTTCATAGATTGTTTCTCTTTTATTCTAAAGAATAATCCCCTTTCTAGCTACCTAATCAAACTATCTTTTTCAAATAATCATAAACTAAAGCCTAGAAGTTTCATTCTGACACTCCTAAGCTTGTACTAATAAAAAAACTTTATTAGATTTGAATATATATATATATATATACCTTTTTATTTTGAAAATATCAAAGAAGTTCATTTTACTACTATTATCTCTCACTTAAATTTTAAATCGATCGAATATATTATAATAATTATAAAATCGTAACTATTTTAATATAAATTTCTATTATTTTTGTTCATGTTGTAAGTTACAGTTTCATAACTATTATAATACGTTTGAATTTTGATCGATTCAAAAATAATATTATAGGATAATTAAGTAATTATAGATATTGAACAGTTTAATAGAATATTATTTCAATAAATTTAGAAGGAAAAAAAAAACTAGAGTCTTCTTGATTTTTATTTATTGATTAGATTTGAATAGAAGAAAATCAAATCGGCATATATCATTTCATTAGATAGAAATTGACATATATCATTTCAGTCGATAGAAGACAAGAGAGCCAGCCATGCAGCAGCTGTACGCCAACTAAACACTTAAGATTTTTCATGCACGCAATTAATTCCATCTCCACACTAAAATCGACAACATGATTATCGAGAGCGGTCCACCTAAGTCATCGTCGGCTACCGTCTAATCTCCAGGCGTTGACGTGTTACCTTCCACCTCGGATTACTTCTCATGCAGCCAATCAATCGCTTCCCCATTCTCACCTCCTTCCGACGCCTTCGTGCATGCATGCACGCCCCCCTTCCCCATCCCCATCAAAGTAAACACAGACACATATCGAGAAAACGAAAGATATATTATCGATCGACGAAATGATTGAAATAGTAATCCAACAGTTTGTCGAAGATGATGCTTCAGACTCCCTCCTGTGAATAAAAAAAGACTCCTATCCTTCTGTTTGACGACCAGTTGACTGGCGATATTTTCAGTTTTTAATGGTGAAAATGTCTATCTATCCATGCTTATCTCTTACAGTGGTTGCAGATCAATAGCTAGCTATATAAATCGCCCTCCTCCAATCCCCTTCCTTCACACACTTGGATGCGTGCTTTCCTTCCAAGTAAACATCCCATGGCGAGTGCTCAGTACTCGTCGTTCCTGCTCGTCGCCCTTCTCGCGCTCGTCGCCGGCGTCTCGGCGATCAACTTCCTCTCCGGGGTGGAGATCACGTGGGGCCGCGGGAAAGCCCTCAACGGCGACGTCCTCGAGCTCACCCTCGACCGCGCCTCTGGCTCCGGATTCCGCTCCCGGCAGGAGTTCCTCTTCGGCCGCTTCGACATCCGCATGAAGCTCGTCCCCGGAAACTCCGCCGGCACCGTCACCACCTTCTACGTGATGATTCATTTCGTTAGTTAGTTAGTTAATTAATTAGTGAATAAAATTTAAAAAGTAAAATAAATTGCAGCTGTCGTCGTTGGGGGGCACGCACGACGAGATCGACCTGGAGTTTCTGGGGAACGTGAGCGGGCAGCCGTACGTGCTCCACACCAACGTGTACGCACAGGGGACCGGCGACCGGGAACAGCAGTTCTACCTCTGGTTCGATCCCAGGCTGGATTTTCACACCTACTCTGTTCTGTGGAATCCTCAAGAGATCGTGTAAGTTTGAAACTGCATCGATTGCGTAAAAGTTTGTCGGTTAATTTAAAGGGGAAAAGATCGATTATCTGATAATTGATGGAAAATTGCAGGATTTATGTGGACGGGACGCCGATCAGAGTGTTCCGGAACAACGAACGCATGGGAGTCCCATACCCGAAGAGTCAGCCCATGCGGGTGTACGCCAGCATTTGGGACGGCGACGAGTGGGCCACACGCGGCGGCCTCGATAAGACCGACTGGTCCAAGGCGCCCTTCATCGCCACCTACCGCGGGCTCAACGCCGACGCCTGCGCCGTCGGCTCCGCCTGCTCCAGCCGCGGCAGGCCGTGGTGGAACCAAGTGCTGGACTTCGCCGGAATGCAGAAGGTGAAGTGGATGCGGGAGAGGTACATGGTTTATAACTACTGCCGCGATCCCAAGCGGCAGACGGCGAGGGGCCCGCCGCCGGAGTGCGCGGTCAATTAAAGGGTGTGTTAATATATACGCATGCGTGATTACGTATACGCATGTGTTTTATGTGTTCGTATAATGCTTTAATTGTTTGATTTTGCTGTGTATTTAAATATTACGTACGGTCGAATAAAATATGCAAGTGTGGTGCAGATTTTTATATACGACTTCTTTTAAGAACTCGAGTGAAATTATTAATGCAGTAGGGAATTACGATAATGGCCGTGTGTACTTGGAGAATACAAAAGTTGATCTGTTTGTACTGTTTAGTCCCTTCGTACAGGGAATGTAATTGATTCCTCTTTTTTTTTCACCGGGCAAAATCAGATCTTGATTCGTAATTCCATGTCAAATTTGGATCTTTGTCGGATTCCTCATGGAGCAGAATGGTGAGGGACAGGATAATGGAAGGGATCGTGCTGTTCTTGTTCGCCGACGACAGCAACGTGCAGAGATAGACTGGAGATGCTCTACGGGGCGCAGAAGGTGAATTGGTGGGCGCCATCTACATAAGAATCCTCATCAACGCCAGCCGATCGCCAGCTGAAGAGGATTAACAAAGCAGCTCCCCCGATCCTCGGCGCCGGAAAGCCCGTCGCTCCGGCGAAGATGGAGTGGACACGGTTCTTGCTTAATTAACTCGAGGTCGCTGTGGCCAGAGAGAAGCCCGCTTAGCTTGCGGGATCTCGACGACGTGGGCAAGGACGGGGAGGACGTCAAGAGCCCGTTGGCTCTCCTCGACGCCGCCGCCTCCTTCGTCGATCTGGTGGCTCCACAGCCGAGTATCGCTATGGCAGCAACTTCCCAACAGGATGAAGTTCACAATTCCTCTGTTCTAGCTAGTACAACAACTGATGAAGCATCAGTCTCTACCAGGGTTTCAACCCAAATCTTAAGTTGTATTTTAGCTGTGCTTTATTATCTGTTCAGATTTGGATACCAGATTAGGTTTCTGTTTCTCAGAGATCATTTTTTATGTTTCTGATGTTCTTTTCCTTGTGTTCATCCACTTGGATTCCATTATCTTTGACTATGACAAGAAGAAAAACTTTGGCATTTGAGTTTCGATCAGAATCTTTGATCGAGCGAGTGGACTATATATGTAAGGAAATTTGAGATCGCCATGGAGCTTCTGAAATTAAGGACATTGTTGGATTAAGGTCATTGAAGCAGACTCCTCCCCCGATCGCAGAACCGGCCGAGGTGGCCGACGACGGCGGCGAGGACGTGGCTCACCGTCCGGGCAGCGACGCCAACGCAGCTCTCGAGCGGGTCCCATAGGCACGCACGCCAGCTCAGACAACGCCGCCACATTCTCACCACGCAGTCCCGGTGGTCGCCGGAGGCGACCACCGTCGCCGCCGACTTCAGGTACGCCGACGCCGCGCGCTTCACCAGGTGGTCCCGGATGCGGATGGCCGAGGCGTCGATGAGCACTGGCCGTCTGCCGCTGCCGCTGCCGCCGCCTCGGGAGAAGTGCTGGTGCCGCGACGTCGACGTTGTCGACGTGAACATGGACGCGTAGCGGGCGAGGCCAAGGGAGGTGCGGAAGATGGGGTGGTGGCGACGCTGGAGTTGGAGGACGTCGCGGAGACTGGTGTAGCGGTGGCGGTTGCCGCCGGCGATTTTGGATACCAACTCCTCCATCTCTCGCTCTTCCATTTGGATTAATTATGATTAACGTGTTATTGAAATTCTAGTTTAATATGCGCTTAATGATTGGTGAAATTGTCGAAACGAGAGAGATGGAGACGAGGAATTGGAGGAACGCAAAGGAATTCGGTGGAGCGAGTCAACGGCTGGCTAGGTCTTGCCCTGACGTGTGACTCGGAAAATACCATTTGACTTTTCTGATGGTCAAGATCTTGTCAAATTGACTTTAGAAGAGACCTTCTAAAGATGGGATCTTTACCGCCCCTGCTGCCGGATCCCTCGGGGTCCGATGGGAAGATCGACGCTGCCGATATTGGCCGTATGTTCCAGGCGCAACGCCGCCACATCGATTACTTCTTCGACCTCATCGACCTCTCCCAGGCGGCAGACTTCGCGCAGGCGCTCCTTGACGCACCCACCCGGTGCCGTCTTCTTCTCCGGCGTGGGCAAGTCCGCCATCGTCGCCCAAAAGCTTGCCCAGATGATCGCCTCCCTTGGCTCCGCCCGCTCCGCCTTCCTCTCCCCCGTTGACGCTCTTCATGGCGACCTAGGTGCTGTCTTCCCTAGGGATCTCCTCGTTCTAATTTCAAAATCCGGCGCCTCTGAGGAGCTCCTCGCGCTCGCACCTTGTGCCCGTGCCAAGGGAGCGCTCCTTCTCTCCCTCACCTCCGCCGGTGAGGGCTGCGACATCAATGTCGACATGCCGCTCCAGCGCGAGCTCTGTCCCTTCGGTCTCGCGCCGGTTACCTCAGCATCGATACAGATGCTATTTGGGGACACCGTCGCTGCCCTAATGGCGGCAAGGCGTCTCACCAAAGAGCAATACGATAAGAATCACCCCGCCGGGAAGATTGGGAAAAGCCTCATCTTCAAGGTGTCTGGAGACCAGTTTATGTGGTTCCTCCCATTAAGGTTACAAGGATGAAAACATAGTCCCACATCAAGTACATGGAAAAGATCATGGGGTTAAAAGGATAGAAAGTATCTTCATTAATATGAGGCCTTTTGGGAGAGCCCAAGAACAAAGTCATGAGGGCTTAGGTCCAAAGTGGATAATATCATACCATTGTGGAGATATTTTGATTCCATCGGTACTAACAAGTGGTATCAGAGCGAGACCGGTCTCGTTCTTCACCAGACTATCCGTCGGATGAGCCATGATCCAGATCTAACCATGTGGTTTGAACCTTAAAACAAAGGAAGTGGGTGTTCCTGTGTCTGAATCAAGAGGACCAAACACCAGGTGAAAAGTCCTAGTATGTCGGGTGGACCGAGGGGCAAAAAGTCCTAGTTGCGATATTGCAAAGAGTTTACGATTGAAGACATTGTAGGAGAGTGATGATGAACGAACTTGTGGTGATAAGCTATCTAGGTTCTTGAAAAACAGGACCTGTATGCTACTTCTTGATGATATTTGGGAACATCTAGATCTGAAATTGTTGGGGATGGCACACTTAGCTACAGAGTGAGGCAAGCAACAACAGCCGCACAAAGTCGGGATGGTGCACTCAGCTACAGAGCTAGGCTAGCAACAGCAGCCGCACAAAGTCGTGGTGTTCACAACCCGCTACAAGTCAGTGTGTGTACAAATGAAAGCACAAAAGAAGACAAAAGTCAAATGCCTGGATCAAATTCAAGCATGACAACTCTTTAAGCAGAATAACAACAGTCATGTTTTTAGCTTAGATATGCTGGAATTAAGTTCGTTGCTAAAGAACTTGTTGAAGAATGTGCAGGTCTGCCACTTGCTCTTATCACTGTTGCCCGAGCAATATCAGGGAAAATGTGTTGGAAAGTTTGGAATGATGCTCTTAATCAAATAAGGGATAATCATGAGTGGACAACCATAAGGGATAATTTTGATCGCTAAAATAACGACTGATTTTTCACTTCGATCACTAAATTAGCGGCCGAATTAATATCGATCGCTAAATTAGCGACTGAAAATAATTTGATCGCTATTTTAGCGATCGAAATTTAATCGATCGCTAATTTGTGATCGAATTGGAACATTGATCACTATTTAGCAACAAAAATGAAATATCAATCGCTAAAATAGCGACCGAAATTTAATTGGGGTGCTAATTTTAGAATTGAATGACACAAGTATAAATTTAGCGGCCCTTAGCGATTGAATTTCGATTCGATCGTTAAAAATTAACAACCGAACTCGATTTCGATCATTAAAAATTAACGACTGAACTCGATTTCAGTCGCTAATTTAGCAATCGAACTCGATTTTGGTCGTTAATTTTTGAGTTCGACGGCACGGGAAGAAATTTAGCAGCCCTTAGCAACCGAATTTTGATTTGGTCGTTAAAATTAACGACAGAACTAAATTTTGGTCACTAATTTTGCGATCGAACTCAATTTTGGTCGTTAATTTTTGAATTGGACCTAATTTAGCGATTGAACTCAATTTTAGTCGTTAATTTTTAAATTGGACGGCACGGGTAGAAAAGTAGCGGCCCTTAGAGATCGAATTTTGATTTGATCGTTAAAAATTAGTGATCGATTTTGATCGTTAAAAATTTCGATCGTTAAAAATTAACGATCGAACTCGAAATCCAAATTCGGTTGTTAAAATTAGCGACCGAATTTGAATTCGGTCGTTAAAATTAGCGACCGAATTCAAATTCTGTTGCTAAATCAATTACGATGTATGATTTTTTAAATCAGTCGCTAATCGGTATTATTTTTATAGTGATATTGCAAAGATTTTACAATTGAAAACACTGCAGGAGAGTGATGATGAACGAACTTGTGGTGATAAGCTGTCTAGGTTCTTAAAAAACAGGACCTGTATGTTACTTCTTGATGATATTTGGGAACATCTAGATCTGAAATTGTTGGGGAAGACACACTTAGCTATAGAGTGAGGCAAGCAACAACAGCCGCACAAAGTCGGGATGGTGCACTCAACTACAGAGCTAGGCTAGCAACAGTATCCACACAAAGTCGTGGTGTTCACAACCCGCTACAAGTCAGTGTGTGTACAAATGAAAGCACAAAAGAAGACAAAAGTCAAATGCCTGGATCAAATTCAAGCATGACAACTCTTTAAGCAGAATAACAACAGTCATGTTTTTAGCTTAGATATGCTGGAATTAATTTCGTTGCTAAAGAACTTATTGAAGAATGTGCAGGTCTGCCACTTGCTCTTATCACTGTTGCCCGAGCCATGTCAGGGAAAATGTCTTGGAAAGTTTGGAATGATGCTCTTAATCAAATAAGGGATAATCATGAGTGGACAACCATAAGGGATAATTTCGATCGCTAAAATAACGATTGATTTTTCACTTCGATCACTAAATTAACGGCCGAATTAATATCGATCGCTAAATTAGCGACTGAAAATAATTTGATCGCTATTTTAGCGATCGAAATTTAATCGATCGCTAATTTGTGATCGAATTGAAACATTGATCACTATTTAGCAACGGAAATGAAATATCAATCGCTAAAATAGCGACCAAAATTTAATTGGGGTGCTAATTTTAGAATTGGATGACACAGGCATAAATTTAGCGGCCCTTAGCGATTGAATTTCGATTCGATCGTTAAAAATTAACGATCGAACTCGATTTTGATCATTAAAAATTAACGACTGAACTCGATTTCAGTCGTTAATTTAGCGATCGAACTCGATTTTGGTCGTTAATTTTTGAATTCGATGGCACGGGAAGAAATTTAGCATCCCTTAGCAACCGAATTTTGATTCGGTCGTTAAAAATTAACGACAGAACTAAATTTTGGTCACTAATTTTGCGATCGAACTCAATTTTGGTCGTTAATTTTTGAATTGGACCTAATTTAGCGATTGAACTCAATTTTAGTCGTTAATTTTTAAATTGAGCGGCACGGGTAGAAAAGTAGCGGCCCTTAGAGATCGAATTTTGATTTGATCGTTAAAAATTAGTGACCGAACTCAATTTCGATCGTTAAAAATTAACGATCGAACTCGAAATCCAAATTCGGTTGTTAAAATTAGCGACCGAATTTGAATTCGATCGTTAAAATTAGCGATCGAATTCAAATTCTGTTGCTAAATCAATTACGATGAATTTTTTAATGATTTTTTAAATCAGTCGCTAATCGGTATTATTTTTATAGTGATATTGCAAAGATTTTACAATTGAAGACACTGTAGGAGAGTGATGATGAACGTACTTGTGGTGATAAGCTGTCTAGGTTATTGAAGAATAGAAACTGTATGCTACTTCTTGATGACATTTGGAAACATCTAGATCTGAAACTGTTAAGGATGGCACACTCAGCTACAGAGCGAGGCCAGCAACAACGGTCGCACAAAGTCAGGATGGTGCACTCAGCTACAGAGCGAGGCTAGCAACAGCAGCCGCACAAAGTCGTGGTGTTCACAACCCGCTACAAGTCAGTGTGTGTACAAATGAAAGCACAAAAGAAGACAAAAGTCAAATGCCTGGATCAAATTCAAGCATGACAACTTTTTAAGCAGAATAACAACAGTCATGTTTTTAGCTTAGATATGTTGGAATTAAGTTCGTTGCTAAAGAACTTGTTGAAGAATGTGCTGGTCTGCCACTTGCTCTTATCACTGTTGCCCGAGCTATGTCAGGGAAAATTTCTTGAAAAGTTTGGAATGATGCTCTTAATCAAATAAGGGATAATCATGAGTGGACAACCATAAGGGATAATTTCGATCGCTAAAATAACGACTGATTTTTCACTTCGATCACTAAATTAGCGGCCGAATTAATATCGATCGCTAAACTAGCAACTGAAAATAATTCGGTCGCTATTTTAGCGATCGAAATTTAATCGATCGCTAATTTGTGATCAAATTGAAACATTGATCACTATTTAGCAACGGAAATGAAATATCAGTCGCTAAAATAGCGATCAAAATTTAATTGGGGTGCTAATTTTAGAATTGAATGATATAGGTAGAAATTTAGCGGCCCTTAGCGATTGAATTTCGATTCGATCGTTAAAAATTAACGATCGAACTCGATTTCGATCATTAAAAATTAACGACTGAACTCAATTTCAGTGGCTAATTTAGCGATCGAACTCGATTTTGGTCGTTAATTTTTGAATTCGACGGCACAAAAAGAAATTAACAGCCCTTAGCAACCGAATTTTGATTCGGTCATTAAAAATTAACGACAGAATAATTTTGATCACTAATTTTGCGATCGAACTCAATTTTGGTCATTAATTTTTAATTAGACCTAATTTAGCGATTGAACTCAATTTTGGTCCAATCGCAATCTAACCTGTAGAAGTTTAGGGATCGGAGGCATCGCAGCTCCGGCGACGAAGAGGCTCGCCAAATCGCAATCGAAAAGAACATCCATTCGCTCGACTTCCCCGACTCCAGACTAAAGTTCTTTTCCACTGCGACATTTACTAATATATGTAGTTTTTTTTTAAAAAAAATTCTTTTCATTTGCAATATTTTTCATAATATTGATTATATAGTTTTTAATAAAGACTATTTTATTGGATGCTGAAATTGATAAAATACATATATAATATTTTTAAAAAACTCCAATAATAAAAAATTCTTTGAATGTTCAAAAAATAAATCAGATCCGAGTCAATCAAAAAAATATCGAGTTAAGGTTGTGAGTTTTTAAGTTCGGATTTAGATTGAGGGTTTTGGGGTTAGATTTGTTCGAGTCGAACTTGAGTCGGATTCGAGTTGACTCAAGTTTAGAATTTAAGAGATTTTTAAAAATTAAATTAAATTTTATTTAAAAAATTAAGATGTTTTATGTAATATTAGTATGATAATAATAAATTATTAAAATAAAAATGAAGAATTATTGATAAAGTAGTAAAAAAAAGTTTTCTTGGGTTATTCGAGTTTTTTTGGATTGGTCAAATTATACGAGTTCGGATTTGGATTTGGATTCAAGTCAAGTTAGAATTGAATTTTTTTTAATAATTTTATTATTTCAATCAAATCCGTTCTGAATTGATAATCTTGGATTAGTCCAGTTGGTCCAATCCAATCACTATGAATTTAACAATTACGTAGGAGGATGAAGCTACATAATAGAAGCTACAAATAAAGCAACAACCAACACTTCTAGCAACATCCATTTCGAGCACTTTGCACAAACACACATCAAAAGGTGAAAACAAAAATAGGAAGAAAAAGCGTCTCTAGATAAAAGTCCATCATGACATTTTGAGTGTGGATGTGCATGCTTACACTAGACTCGCCCCTCACCTATCCTCCCTATTGCAACTTGATCAACATACTCGGGCCCAGCTCAATCATCCAAACCGGACCGGGTTCCATTCACATTCTCACCGTTCCCGAAGCGGTCCGACCGACGAACGGGGGTTTGCCACATGGGCAACAACACGAAGGAGGAGATCACTAGAAAGGCTGGGGAACTAAATAACGATGCTTAACATTCCTGCATTTTAGTGTTTTTTTTTTTTTTTTTTGTGCATTAAACCGAGAGTGAAAGCTCAATAGAGAACAGAGCAGAGCAGAGTGTCCGTTGATCTCGCCTCACTCACTCACTTTTCAGAACACACTCACACTTTAACCTTCACTCGCGAGCTCTGCTCTGCTCTGCCCTCCATTTCATAGGACCAAGTACAAGCACTCGTGTCTCCCCTCCGTCTCCCTCCCCATCGCCATTGCCATCATGCTTCCATTCATGCTCTGCTTCTGCGCTGCTGCTGTTGCTGTTGCTGTTGCTGCCCTGTCGAGCAACAGCACCGAGCAGGATACAACGCTCTCTCACAAGCCTCGAGTCTTTTCTCCATTGACAAACAAAAGCAAAAGAGCTCTGCTTCCTCTCGGAGTGCATGGCTTCTTCCAAAGACTGAAACGGCTTAACAGAAGCGGGAAAGAAAACAGTAGTTTTAAAGGGAAAAAGCGCAGAACAAGAAAGCTGAAGCATGGAGTGCGTTTTTATGATTTGCAGACGAAAAAAAGAAGAAAACTATCAAATCTGTTTCCATTCGGGGTGCAATGGGAAAAGCTCCAACGTCCTCCTCTCACACTCCTCCACCACCGCCACATCCGCTCTGCTCCAGCTTCTGCACTTCCGCTTGCGACCCAAATCCACCGTCGCCTCCTTCGTCACCATCTCTTCCTTCTGCAATCGGTCGTCCAACTTCATCCGTCGTTTCGTCTTGCAATGTAGGAAGATTGAGCTACTTACTTTGAGATGGAAGGCAGCGGCGCGCTTCTGCTTCTGCCGCTCCCGGGCCTTGTGGTTCTGGAACCAGTAGAAAACGTTCTTGCCTTGGATGCGGCCGAACCGGCTCAGCTCGGCCGTTATCTGCTCGATTTGGACCGGGTTCGGCGTCCGCAAACCGCCAGCGTACAGCGCCTCCAACAGCTTGACTTGCTCCGGCATCGGGTTCCATCGCGTCCCGCCCGGATGGACCTAAATTTAACTCGAGTCGACCGAAATCAGACCACATGGACCGTAAGTGTCATTAAGTGAACGAAGACTACTAAACTTACTAAATTATAGCTAATTATTCAAGATTAACAAGTGATATAGTCTTATTCAGGATGGTAACGACTTACTAGGAGTGAGTTGTCTATGTTTGTTGCAGTAGTACCAAATTCAGCAACGGGGCCGAGAGAACGAAGGCGCTTGGTGGCAGTCGCATTGATAAAAACCGAGGAGGAGGAGGAAGAAGAAGAAGGAGACGAAGAAGAAGAGGAATGCCGATCCCACAAGGTGAGTGCTGGTGGTTGAATTGTCTTCATGGCTTCCTTCCCGTGCTATGGCAAGGAGAAGAAAGCAGTCGGTTTATATACATCGCATGAGATGGCTTGGTGGACAGTTGGCGGGCGGTGATTGGGTGGGGGAGCAAGTAACTATTGGGAACATTTGAGTCTATTAATCATGTCTCCATTTAGACGCATTACATCAGCTGTGCATCACAGTAATGAAAACAATGAATGGAATATTTAAATTAAACCCAAAAAATTGAATTTAAGTGGCAAATATTTTGTGACTTTGAGAGTTGAGTGATGGAGCACGCGTAGAGGTGGGAAGACCGAATGATGAGGGAGAGTTTGACTTTGCGTGTAAAAGAAAGGAAAGGAAAGGAAAGGAAAAGAGAGATGGGAAAAAAAACCCGGTCGAGTGGTGGTAGGCCGTCCAATCGGTCGGGGTTTCATGATAAGGGCCTTCTTGCTTTTGGGTGGCGTTGCAATCACGAAGATTCCTCTATTCCCCAAAAAGGACTACAAAAGTGGACCAAAAAGAAAAGAGAAAGGAGGGAGATAAATGAGATCCATACGTGCGTATTTTAATGCGTGTAGGTAGATCTAAGCCTAGCGTTAGGTGTCGTTGAATTTAGATAGAAATCTTAGATTACAATCTCATTCAACGTGATATTATCCGACGTTCAAACATAACCAGCTCTCAAATGGAAGGAAGTTTACACCAGATCAAATGTTCTACTAGTAAATTAAGGCATCTTATTGTTAGTTTACATGAGCTGAGCTGCTTGCAACCAAAGAAGGAGAAGGTTCAGATCTCGTTAAGCTGTTTCTCCTTGCTCTTTCATCGTTGTAACAGCAGCTTCCTCAGAAACCCGCCCCAGCTTCCTTTTTGCTTCTTCGGCGCAACCATAAGCATTCCTGCATCAGTCCCACACTTGAGACTAACTGAACCTTCCTTTTGTGACTGATGGTTCTCAGAAGCTGCAGTTGTCGTTGGCTTTGGTGCTTCAGTGCATATGACTTCCTTGGTGTTTGGAGATTCGGGTTTCGTCTGATCCTCTGCTCTCATATGATCGACTAACTGAAGCCGGCGTTTCGATTTCGCAGTGCCAGGACTCGATATGACCTTGTCGAATAGAGGTGCATCTTGTGGCGATGCCAACGCTTTCAGCTGCTTTCCCAAGTTTACGATCGTTTCCTGACAAGCTGCGAGCTTCATCGAAGCTGCAGCTATATCACAATCCTGCAAGATCATACAACAAAATGCAGCTTGAAAACAATTCGACTTATTGTTAAACCATGAATCTGTATGTTTGAAGGAGTGGTGGGATTAAATCCTGTGTAGCAAGAATAAATGATAATATATACTTACTGCCTCAATCAGCTTTTCTTCTTGCTGCAGAACATACTTGGGAGTTTCCTTGGACAATTCACTGCGACAAATATTTCAGAAGACATTTTAACTACGAGACTTTGTTTAGAACAAAGCTCAAAAATGGAGAATAGTCCACACCTTTCTGTTTGTAGCTGCAAGTCCAGACATGTTGCCTCTAATTCCTCGCAGCAATTGTTTTTCTCTTCGAGTTGGACGACTTCGAGGGAGGAGAACTGTTGATGTGCCTCTTTAAGCTGTGTCCCAAGATCATCATCGATCAGTTTTCGGTTTGTAATCTGGTCTTCAATGTGCCCTTTCGACTCTTTGAGCTGCAAATTGGAGAAGTTACCTTCCAACTCTCGAAGTCGAGCCATCAATTTTTCATTCTTGGCATCTGATACTTTCAGAACCTCCTCCAAGTCTTTCCTTTTGGTCTCCATACTCATGACCTCATGTTTTAGTTGCTCATTTTCATCCTTCAGTTTGGTCTCTACATCATCCATTCTCGATGAGAGATACGCACCTTTTTGAAGCAAAAAGGAATGGTTTATAACCCAGTCCAGAGTAGAAGCTACTTGAGCAGTAAATTCCTGAAGATCAACCTTTCTGTATAACAATTCATTGCACATTGAAACAAAGTTCTGTAGAACAGCAGCAAGCTCAGCACATTCCCAGAAGTATGCGCGCGCAAAGTATCGGTTTGCCGAAGGAGATTTCTGATCTGCTTGATTGGTTTCTCCATCTCCAGGTGGCACATTTAGACCATTTCTGATTCCCTCGATCAATTCCACAAGTTTGCGAACTGATTCTTCAAAGTTTGATGGAGATTGTTGGGAACTACTTCTGCTGCCGAGACGAGTTCCCTCAGTATTATAATTCAGCTGGTCACATAGAGCAGCTCTAACATCGTCGAGAATGGCGCTGAAACTTTTTTGCATGATATGATGCTTTTGCAGGATGACCCTCAGAATGTCCTGAAGCCAATTGGGTTGGTTCTCAAACGTTGAGAACCTGATTCGACTCTCCTCCTTACCTGTTGCTTCTGATAAATCAAGTCCTGCACAAGAGTCTCTAGTCGTAACACAGGAATTATTGTCTCCAGAAACTGTTGCAGGTTTCTCCGTTTCAACTGTATCATCCATCAAACTAAACTCTGATACATCGGCACTTCGGCATGATGACAAGGTCGGTTTTCCACTTTTGAAGTGTTCTAGTTCAGAAATCAAAGCCGAAGCCCACGATTCGACACAGCTAACAGCATCATCAGTGGCACCATGCTCGGAAATGGATGAAAGCGGAAGGTCAGACGGCGCAGGGCTGCTTCCCGTTGCTATCTCCGGGCAGACTTGCCTTTTGGATAGTTCTTCGAGCTGTTTCTCAACCTGCGACAGCTTCGATGCGGTACGTGCACACATGATTCGTGATCCCTGAAGCTCATTGTTTTTGTTGGTCAGTGACTCTTTGAGAATCTTGTTTTCGTCTTCAGTGGTGCGTAGTCGATCGACGAGAGCAACAGCACCCTTGCTGGATAGATCATAACAGTCCTCTAGAACCGTATCCTTTAAGCGGAAATCTTCACCCATGGAGCTCGAAGTTCTCTTCCTTGTTTCTATGGATTCAACCTCGCTTCGCATTTTCGCTAAAGCTGTTGGTCCCGGCAGCCTCTTCCTGACCATGATACGCAATCTTTGGCACTCCGTTTCTAGCTTAGCAATCTTCTTAATGCTCTCGAGGTGTTGCCTATGAGCAGCATTTGCTGATCGATGGCTGTATTCCCGCTCCTGGTTTCTGATCTCAATCTCCTTCTGAAGCATGCATAGCTCATACTTTAGCGAAGCAATGAGTTTCTCAGATGAATCAAGTCTACTCATCTCTTCCATGAGCTTTGCTTCCACATTGGATTTAGACTCGCACAATTCTTTGAGCATTTGTTCTTTGACCACTAGAATTCTATTCAAGTTGCTAATTTCAACAACTGACTCGGTGAGCTTCTGATTTGTATCTGCTAACCTCTGTTCTAATGTGCGAATCTTCTCCTGCTCTCTCGATATCTTCAAGGAGGCATTGTTAACAATGAACTGCTGATCTTCCTTGGTCACATGAAGCTGTTGCATGCACTCTTTTAATGCTACATCTCTATCGGCCACTCTTTGTTCAGCAGATCTCTTCTGAAGTAAAGCATCATCCAGTTGTTGCTTTAAAGAAAGGGCTTCGGCTTCAGCTTTTCGCCATCCTGAAAAATTGACCAAGGTGAATTAGTAAGGAAGAAAAAGAAGGAAATAGCACATGTTTGTGCAGATTTAGAGCAAATGTCAAACCTGCAATTGCTTCCTCTGACACTTTTGCTTGTTTTGCCAAGAGATCATCTTTAGCATTGGACTCGATGCGAACTAATGATAGTTGATCCTTTAACTCTTCGAGGGATCTCTCTAACTCTAGAGCCCTCTCTTTCTGAAAAAAAAAAAAAGTTGCAAACAGTTAAAGAACCTTGAGTTCAATCGATAAGTATTAACCAACTTCTTACCTCAATGTTCTTTTCTAAAGATTTCCTCCTCCACAGCCATTTATCCATGATTCTGACAAGTTTATAAAAAAATATAGAATCAGTAAGTCAAGAGTTTGAAGACAGCTTGATGATATATATAGCTTTGTATAGAACTCAACTAAAAGATAAGACAGCTTGTATAGAACTCAACTAAGAGTTTGAAACAGCTTGATGATATAGCTTTGTATAGAAAGAACTCAACTAACATTAGTAGCAGAAAGGGATTAACTGACTTAAACTCTTAACTTATTTTATTTTAATCATTAGTGCAAATGTAACAAGAAATAAAAGAAAAATCACACAATAATATCTCTGCTACACTCTTCTTGAAACTATTTACACCTGCATAAACAAAACTACAAACAGGTAGGAGACTAGTTTTTTTTTTGTGTGTGTGTGATCTTGTGAGATTATTTTCTGTTTGAGTTAAAAGTGACAAAATTAACCTAACAGAATTATTATAAATAACTGATTGAACCCTTACAACTGAGTAGAAATGTCTTTAGATCTAGTTTTCTTGCCACTGGAATACTGGATGAAGCAATCGTTGGTGCTGGGAGATTAATTTAGGGTTAATCCTCATTGCTCTGAGAAACCACCATGCTTCCCAAAATCCATGCATCTCAACCTTTTCAGTACCACAAACAATCTAAAATAAGCTCCGAACAGTTAGGAGACTAATTTAGGCTTTCTCATTGCTCTGAACATCAACCATGCTTCTCAAACTCCATGCAAGTCACCTTTTTCAGTACTAGACACAGCCTAAACTTACCTTAAAACCCAAATAATCACTCTCAAGCTATGAGTAATCCCTAGCACCATCAGTATATCAAGCAGAAGATGGAACAAAAGCGGCAAAAGACTAAAGAAATCTAACCATGGAAGTTTCAGTTTAGGCAAAACTAAGAAAGCAAGTCAATAAGAACCAAAGGAATGAGGAAAAGAAGATGAACAGTGAAATGCATACTTTATCTTGAAAGAGAGGAAAGGAGAATGAGTCTAGGCGAGCTGAGTTCGACGCAGGAGCTCCATTCTCAGGATGAGAGAAGGTAAGCAGAGGATGGCTGTACCAGCACCATAACTACATGCACAGTGGAGGAAGAAGACGACAATGCATAGGGCAATCCACCTCAGCTATATGCTGCTCATCTCTTTCAGGTTCTGCTTTATGTATTTGATTAATCCAGTATTTATATTTAATTAGATCTTTATGTCAATGTTTATTATAATAATCTGTTCGATATGAGTGCGGGATGCAGGGTGGTGGGCGAAGCTTGTGAAAGATTATTAGGGCAATTATACTCGAGTTTTCATAATTTTGATTCTTAACTCGTTATTTTTTACCCCTTTTTTTTTAAAACAAAAGAATAATAAATGGGTGAATGTGAGGAATTTACAGGTTATTTTTCCCTTTAATTTTAGTTTTTTAAATATACGGGGGAGATCGAGCAAAGTGTCGGCGATATCCAGCATGTGATGCTAGATCTGCTGTCTCGTACGTGGCAAGGTACAGAATAGCATCGGACCCATCGGTTTTTATTGAATGCTTATGGTGGGCCCAGCCAAATTCCAACTTTGATGTCGGACCGTTACTTCGGGCGAGAGAGAATCCATGACGACGAGAAAAGGGATTCCGTTGGATGGCTTTTCTCATTGGCTGCCAGAGCCGGGCCCTCCCGAGAGACGCGCATGGGCTTTCCGTTGGCGACAGCGCACGTGACAGCGACCTCGTGGAGATCGTAGCCAAGCGTGACCGACGACAATTCGAGTACGGGGCCCATCTGTCTTCACTAGTCGAAGATCGATATTTAGTTGGGACCCACGGATAGTACCCAATGAGAAGGCCTCATTTACTGATTGGTGACGGGTGGAGACGAGTGAGCTGGGAAAGATGCCAAAACATTAGGAGCAATTACTCAAATGGGCCCTTAAAGTTGGATTATTTCTAAATCGGTACATCAGTTCCAAAAATCTAAAGTTGCTCTTATTGTGGGAAACAGGTCAAATAGCATAAATTAAGGAAATAATTAATGGCATAGTCCTGATTTTCAATTAGAGGATAAATTCAAATAAAATTTCTTTAAAATTTTAAACTTGTATATTTTATTTTATAACTGCATGTAATAATTTTTAAAAATTATATTTCACAATTATAATAGCATCAACACTTTCAAAATTAAATTATCTAATTTTAAAAACTCAAAAATACTTAAAAAAATATGCGTTGAAATTTTCAAAAAGTTTAAACAATAGTGTTGGTCGATTTTCAAAATCTAAAAGCTCAAATTTCAAATTTAAAGAGTTGAAAATAAATTTAAATTCAAAATTTTCACTCTTAATTTTTGGTTCTAAGTGAAACAATGATCTGTCAATTCCTAAATATATTTTCTCCAACAACAGAACTCAATTAATCAATCAAAACTTAAAATTTTTTATCATAAATATTCAAAAATTGAATCAATAATTTAAATTGAATTTCACTTTCACTCCACAGTTTTTGAAATCACACTCTAAGTATTGAAATCAAACCTAAACTTTCTTGAACTACGATTTCTCAAGATAAGAATCCACATTGACAATAAAAAAATATGTCACTTAACTTCTACAAGAAAAGATAGTTGATGGATTTATTTCAAGTCATAATATTTTTCTCAAAAAATGATACTAATGGATGACTTAAATCGAGGATTTTTTAAATGCTTGATCAATTTTAATTTTCCAACTATAAACGAATGTGAGATCAGACTCTCAATCTCCAAATTAATTAATATAAATTAAATATTTAATATAATAATAATAATAATAATAATAATATAATTTGTTATTAGCTCAACTCTCATGTCTACCATGTCGCAAAGTCAGATCATTATCTAATTCGAACTAGCTACCGCAAGGGCCGGGCAGTCGAACGTGAACATATATATATACAAGTTTACATTTACGCCCCGGGAAATATATTTCGCAAAGTCAAAGTAATAATTCCTACACGTGAGGTGATTAATTCTGCACGTGATCTCATGGGTCATAATCAATGCCATGAGTAAATAACAAAACTTTCAAGATGCCCCCGTAATTAGTGCTGCCACACTTATTGCATCGCCAACTTTAATTTGCACGGTCAGTCCAAAACCTATATATCAAACCTAATCACACAAGTTGAATTTTAAAATAATTTCTAATTAATTAATTATAAGATATATGTATTTCATTATCTAATTAGACAATGAAAAAAAAAACATTTATCATATCCTATGTAAATATTGAAATGGATTCAAAGTATATTAGAGTGTCTAAGGATGATCGAGTAAACCCTAATTTGGTTGGAATACTATCACTCTAACCGAGAACAAATGTATATTATTTTCATTTTTTGTTGGATTATCCATTAATGGCCTTGTAGTCATGCTCTTTTGTATGTGTTTTTAATTTGGTTCCACTTGGGGAGCAAGTGGCATAATATGTGTGAATTAATTTATTATAGTGATAAATTCGAAGTGGTCCAAAATTGTCATCGAGTGGAATAAAACCCAAACATACACATTTTCTCAAAGGAAAAGCAACATATGCTAAACCCTAGGCATCATGATCAATAATGTCTTCTAGTTTATTATATATATATATTTATCTTTCTCCTTTTAATGTGTTTAATAATTAGTTAAAAAAAAATCCTGATCTATGGAGTCCAATCATCCACCTTTAAGATTAATCGGATTATAAAAATTGAATATCTATATTAATTCTTCACTCTTTCTCAAAACCATAGCCAATAAAGACCATAAAGAAACATGAATATAAATGAAGATAATAGGTTGGAAAGGATGACAAGACCAAAGTTTTATCCCCTAGTCCCCTTTGTTATAGTAAATGTGTCATGTTTCCAATTCCCTCGAGCCACTATGCCCTGGCCAGTCCCGCATTCACCGTGATTTACTTATACTTGTGGGGCCGGGGTGGGGGGGCCGCTAGGTTGGCGGTTCCAACCTTTTGCAGTTATAGTAAAAGTTCAAGTGAATCAAAAGTTAGGAGGCATTTCAAAAAAGCACTGAGCTTTTATTGTTTAATAACTTAAGTGTTCGAATAAACACCTAACTAATCCTAGGAGTATACCATCTTCCCTTCTGATTCTCCTATCAAATAAATCTGATGCACACCTCTAGAATTCCACATCTGAAAGAACAAGTATAGCATCAAAGGCCCAATCTTCAATATGGGCTCAAATCAATAGTTATAAAGCCACATCGCTATTCCCTAATTATAGATAAACCCACCTTCTTTATATAATAACTAAAAAATTGTTAATCCTAATAATTTTAGTTCAACTATCTCTGTGTGGCAGCATTGATACACTACATTAGTGATATTTTTAAAATCAATTATATTATTTTGATGAAATGGAATAATCAAATTCATGACCATAGTATTAATGTAGACCAAGCAATCAAATACAACCTAGATTTCTTTTTCGAGATTGATGTTGTAGATTTAATTTTTTTTCCCCCACATAAAAGATGAAAAATTCTTCTGCACATGAGAAGTGGGAGCTGTTCATGATCAGTCACTCTTTTTCATCATCTCAGTGCAAAAGAGATGCTCAAAATACAAGTCCTCTAAAATCCCAAAAACAGATGGAATTGCTATTCTGGGCGTTGAGTCTCAATCCCATTGCCTCAAAAGCCCTCAACATTAGTCAAGTCCAAGCTAAAGCATTCAATGTACTCTAGTAACTTTGATGTTCTTCCTTGGCATCGGCATCGGCATCAGCACTCGGAAAAGTACTCCCAGTCCCCAAGCTGGTCGACATCATATGACACACTCAACAACATCAGCAAATGCCAAAATGTTTGTGTTTGTTTTTCTTCTTTTCTTTTCTTTTCTTTTCTCTTATTTTGAGGAAAAGTAAAGATTATTGTAATTCACTTTAGTTCCTTCTTAAAGGGAAGGGAAGGGAAGGAAAGAGGAAGTTTCTGTTACCCTTGCAAGTGATGGATGAAGCTGTCATCATTTGATAGTTCTTCCAGGTGATGGTTGATGCAAATTCCTGGTGTTGTTTGCCCAGTCACTCGTTCAGGATTCACGGCTGATGAGCTTCTCTCAGTTTCTTTAGTTTTAGAATGGAATCAGCTTGATCAGGGAGGCATTCACCAAGCTTAATTCTTCAATAATATGTGAAAGATCGTTACCTGAGAGGTTGTGCCCGTAATGAACTGAAACTAAGTTCATGTGGGTCGAGAGGTCACCCGTGAACATCGGAACTTGGAACGATCCCTGCTGGGATTGCGATGAGTTTATCAGAGGATCAGTCACATTGATGAAACTGGACATCACAGGCGATGGCTGCGGCACACACGAATGATGTTCGAGCAGCTGCTGAATCTTGGTTAACTGGAAGCATGGTGGATTCTACTTTTGTTGCAGGATCATGATCCAAACTGAAACCGATACTCATTTGAGAAGCTTGAAGAGATTGAAGAGCTCCGGACATGTACATGGAATGGAAGTTGAGTCCATTCCGCATCGAGAGAATCTGCAAGGAAAGTAAGACGACGAACAGTCGAAACAGAGGAGGATCAGGCCAAAGAGGCACCTAAAGCAACTAACTAATATAGTTTTCTTCACAAGTTATTCAGAAGCAGAAATGATGAAGGAGGACTATTGTCCACTTGAAACCTTTGGATGAACAAGTCGAAAACTTATCGATAAGTAGAGAACAGACTTTGAAAGCTTAGATAGAAAGAATTGCCATGTTCAACGTTGACAAGCCAAAAACAAAGTGTCCATGGCACTAAAAGAAGAACACAAATTCAAAGTCTGAGGTAAAGTGTTGCATCAGGCTCAAGATTGGTAGCTTAGTTAGAAAGAACATGTTCGATTTTGTATGTGTTTCTGATATTGGCATGAAACTAACTAATTCCTAATTGCGTTTGATATAATAAACAAATGGCTAATCGATACGATATTTGAATCATTCTTGAGGCTTCAGATAACAAAAAATTGCTGACCTGAACTTGGAGCTGTAATTGTTTGAGATATTCAATGGCCTCGTCGAGCATAGAAGCCTTATCTGTCTGCTCAAAAAGCACAACGTATATACCGAAATGAAAGATAGTTTCATCGCTAAAAAGAGGGGAAAACGCACAAGTTGCACCTTGTTCGAGTTGGGAATAAGATTCTGCAATGCTCTCATCTTCTCATTTATTCTGCTTCTTCTCCTCTGCACGCAAACAGTCATTCCTCAATTGAAAAGCTCTCTTTGATAATCGAAAGGAAAGGCTTCGAGTTCACCTTCTCAGACATGTTGTGGACTTCTGCAGCCCTGCTTCGCTTTGAGCCTGAGCTCCTGAGTGGAACAAGCTTCACAGGCTCCTCTAGCACCTCCAATCCCTCCTATAACACACAACAACAACAACAACAACAACAACAACCCAATCAGCGAGAAACAAAGCTAAAACATGCAAAGGAAAGCAGAACCCACCTCACTTTCCCAGTCAACAGAGTCAAAGTCCTGCTCCAGTGATTTGCTTCCACCATCCACACAAGAAGAAGAGTTAGGGAATGAGGAGGAGGATGGCATCTGCTCAGGCTCAGGAGAGAGGAAGCCCACGGCACAAGTAGAGGCATAAGATGACAAGTTCACTGGCAAAGGGTCCAACAAGTAGGAGAGCTTCTTCTCCTCGTCTCCTCGGCAGGAAATGTAGTCACTGCTACTGCTGCTATGTTCATCCATGACCATCACCGAGTTGGAAAGGAAAAAAGAACAAAAAATAAAAAGAAAGTGAGAGATCCTCTTTAGCTCCTCTGAATTCTGATCAGCAGCAACACAAATACCCCACGAACAACTAAGAGACAGTGCTTGCTTCTTTACATGGCATTGTTTAATCGCTGGCCTCCTGCAAAGGAGAGTAAAGTACCAGAGGAAATCATGCTTAAGCTTCTTCCTCTTCCCTGAGAGGTTTATATTAGCATGGCATTAATGCATATTTAATGTGGAGAAGCATAAAAAAATTGGTATTTCGGTTTCAAGTTCCCAACTGCATGTTGTTTGATGCGATGGGACTTTGTTTGTTCCACGGAACTGCTACTGATGTGAGAGGGTGGCATCATCGCCATCACTGTCCATCTTCCACTTTGCTTAGAAGAAGAGAGACGTATCAGGCCACCATTGATGACATCTCTCCTATCCTTTTTACATCGTCCGTTTCACAGCAAAAACTCATGATCAAAGTCAAGGAACACCCTAGAATAAGCTGCATTGTTTACTTGAAGGGAAAGCAAAAAAAAAAAAACAAACTGTGAACACAAGAAAATGTCAAAATATCAATAAATTTTAAACGAATGTAATTCTCAACAAATATTATATTACTGCAAATATTGACATAACAGTTCAACACAAAGAGAATAATAGAACTGTCAATCAATCAAGATCACATTGAATCAACAAACCAGCAATCCATTTGACCAGATTTGAACAGTTAGAGTTGCGTAATCATTGAAAAGTATAACAGGTTCAGTAAACTGTCTCCAATTCGAGCTAATAGCAATTCGGTAAACTAAAGCGGTAAAAAAGGTTGACTGGGACAGATGGTCAATCATGACGTCACATTCGAGCCCACTTTGGCCCGTGATCAGCCCGCTGGGCCCATTGGGCTTGCACGATTCGTGAAACTGGACTAATTTCACAATGTTTTAAAGGAAGTTCGCAGTCTTTGTGATGCATTAAAACAAGTTTTTTGATAAGTAATAAATAAATAAAATGGATTCATGATAAGAAGTGTACACTGTGGATTAATTATATTCCTCTTTATTTTTTCTATTTATTAAAAAAATAAATAGCTTTATAAGGGTATGAGTTCTTATATACCTTTGACTTGAACATAAGAGAATACTCACATTTTATGAGCAATAACTAAAAAAATATAGCATTCAACATGACACATCAATACAGTAGAATACTGGGGCCCACACTTTAATTGAGTAAATATAGTTGTAATTCACATTTAAAATTGTCGAATAAAAGATTTAATGACATTGCTTAATTTTACTTATTTAACTTGAAATTCTTGTTAGCTTCGTTTGGGAATAGCGAAAACTCAATCATTTGCAAAGAAAAAAATTGCTTACAAATTCACATAAACATAAAAATTAGCATAATCTCTTACATCAAACTATCCCTTTTTTAATCCATTTCTTAAGGCATTTGGACGAAGAGGTGTTTGAATATGGGAGCTATGACAAAAATTAAATAATGAACAAATTTCAATTAGACAAGTGATTTTGTACCCACTAAATTTGACTTTAAGCGATGACTTTTATTAGAAGTAAAGGCAAAGTGGTGGAACCACTCCTCGTGCAATTATTAATTTTTCTTCATAGACCAATACATTTTTTGGCCCCCACGAGGTTTTTATAATCGATTTCTTTCACAAATTATTGCAAGAGAAAAATGTTTAATTATTCGATCCTAATTACATGTTTATATATATATAGCCAATCAATCAATATCCATCTTATTACTAATAATTCGATAATGTAAACATGCTCATGAGAAAAGAAATTGAGATCGTAATTCGTAACCACAGCTAGCAACACACTTATTAATGCACGATATAAGCATCGTACTCGGCGATTAAGCGTCCTGTCGGAGCACCACTTAGCAATGTATTGATGGTGTAGCCCCTGGCCATTCGAAATTTTCCGGTGCCGCCGATGATGCTGCGCTCGGTGGCTCCCCCGAACGTCGGCCGGCCTACCACCGTGAGCGAGCTACCGTTATACTCTCCGTCCGTAAAGACGAAGTCGATCAGGACGAGCCAAGCCATCTGGTCGCTGAGCGACACCTCCGGAGCTATGCCTTGGGCCCTCCCGATGAGCTTCGAGTCGGCGCTCGAGCCTTCTCGTAGTTCGTCGTCGAAGATCCCGATGCTACCGAAGCCGCCGGGGTTGCTGGTGGTGGAGTTGACGACGGTGATAGCGGTGGCGTTGGGACTGTTATCGTTCTCGTGGAGAAAGAAATGGAGGTGAGTGGTGATGGAGTCTGATCTCGCCTGAGAGGTTGCGATGAAGAAAAGGAGAAAGAGGAGTGAAGGCTTGAATGAACAATAATAAGCCATATCTTCTACTTGTGAATGAATATACAAAGTAGAGAATTATGATATGATTGATATGATATTTTGAGGTATATATAACGTTATTAATGTGAAAGAGATATTTAAAGGAGCAATAATAAGAGTGCGTGTCAACTAACTATCAATAGTTTGTGAAATATAATTAATGTCTCCGAGGTATTGTGTGTGATTCGATCAAGCTCCCATTCGATTACTGCAGCATATTTGTAAGATTTTTTTTCAAATGGAGAATGCAATCAAAGGATGTTAGGCGTCTAGGTGGCCGCTCGCGTGCATGCATTTCTCGATTTATTCTGGTGGTCAGTGGAAAATTTTTGTAGGACCGATCACCCTCATAAATAGTCAATGAGACTAATTGAGATTTATAATTTTTTTATAACATTATTAATCAATAATTGAAAGAGATATTTAAGGTGAAGCAATAAAAAGAGTGCGTGTCAACTATCAATATATAGTTTGTGAAATATAATTTTAATCAACTTATATACTTATAGTGAAATATAAATATTAATTAGTTTAAAGTTGGTGAGATATAATTTTAATCAACTATTTTAATTTATTTATTAATATTATTTTTTTGCAACATGTTGCATGATGAAACTTTTATTTGTGTCAAGTTGTTAAAATAACTCTATTGATTCTTTTTTTTTTTTTAATTCCGTATCGAACGCTTCGAATTATTTATTCAATTTCATGAAAGTTTTTTATCATCATCGAAGTAAATCATGAAATATAGACGTATCCCTTCGGTCAACAATATTTTAGGATGATCTACAATACATAATAAATCCATGAATATTTAGTTGACTATACAGGAAACACTTTGTTATTGCATTCTATTATTTTTTTTTTTATAATTCAAGTTTTAAATTCTTACAACTCGATTAATTTAAGAGGCGATCAGATCAAGATTGATTAAATATTAAACAATTAAAAATCCTAAGAGATCAAAATTGACAGGATATTATATAACGAGAAGCCGTAGCAGATCACAGATGACTTGATGTTAGGCAAAAGAAGTCTTGAAAAGTTGAGGTCGATCGGATACCAAGCCAATTGCAAATTCAACTTTGAAAAGATTGAAATTTAAGTTAGCAATTCATCAGTCGATTGACAAACTCTAAACCTAGAATTATGAGTTTGCTGATGATTCGATTAGTGCAATCAATTGCTCAACCATGACCAGCGAACAAAAAGTTCAAAATCAATTGATGACGTTAATTAATCAATTGCTCGATCTTAATTAGCAAATATAATCTCTAGACCAACTCAGTTATGTCCCAAGATTATACTCATCTCTTCTATTAATTTATACGCGCGCGCCTTTGTTGACTTTTTAGTACCAAGTTGTCGAGCGCAAGTTGTTAAACTAGCTAGGTCTATTGATATTGACACAACAACGTGCACGCCTTTCTTGACTTTTTAGTGCCAAGTTGTGAGTTCAAGTTGTCCACTAGAACCCACGTAGTTTAATTACTGTTAATTTGACTAATCTTTCCTTTGAACACAAAATTTATCCTTAGAAATAAATAACTATTAACTAATAATTTTATGATAAGTAAGGTCAATTAATGGAAGTTGGTATGCTAGCTAGATTGTCTATAATTGAATGATATCCTCTTTGAACCATGTCTATAATTGAATAATTTTTAAATTGAGAATATTATGATAATAATTAATCTCCTAACAAATTAACTCGAGATTTTAATAATAGTCAACTATAAAATGTTCTTAATAACATCTAATAAATCAACATTCAACACCTTAAGGTCTTTTGCATTGCTCTAGTAAGATGGTAGTAGGTGCGAAGAGAATTTATGATTTTTTTAACCAAAAAAAAACTGATGAACAAATTTTAAGAGTATCTAGTTTATAGCCAATAATCTATTCATCTTATTATTATGAATTCGATTATGTAAGCATGCATGCTAACAAGAAATTGAGATCACAATTTTTTCATAAATGGTCGTGAAATCGTTCATATAGGACCGCTGAATTAGTCGAAAAGTCGATCATATAGGACCATTGAGTGATAGATTTCAATTTTTTGTAAAAAAGAAATTGAGATCACAACTGCAACAACACACTTCATTTTATTGTGGAAAAAAAAAGAAAAGAAAAGAGAGACATAATTAATGCACGATATAAGCATCATACTCGGCGATAAGGCGTCCTGCCGGAGCATCACTTAGAAATGTATTAATGGTGTAACCCCTGGCCATTCGAAATTTTCCGGTGCCGCCGATGATGCTGCGCTCGGTGGCTCCTCCGAGCGTCGCCCGACCCACCACCATGAGCGAGCTACCGTTGTACTCTCCGTCCGTAAAGACGAAGTCGAGCAGCACGAGAAAAGCCGTCTGGCCGCTCTGCGACACCACGGGAGCTATGCCTTGGGCCCGCCCAATGAGCTTCGAGTCGACGCTCGAGCCTTCTCGTAGTTCATCGTCGGCGACCGAAATGCTGCCGAAGCCGCCGGGGTTGCTGGTGGTGGAGTTGACGACGGTGATAACGGTGGCGTTGGGGCCGCTATACTGCTCGTGGAAGAAGAAATGGAGGTGAGTGGTGATGGAGTCTCTCGCCTGAGCGGTTGCCATGAAGAAAAGGAGAAAGAGGAGCGAAGGCTTGAACGAACAATAATAAGCCATATCTATCTACTTGTGAATATGTGGAAGTAGAGAACTAGAAGATGAGATGATTGATATAATTAGAGGATATATTTTGAGGTATATATATAATGTTATTAATCAACAATTGAAAGAAATATAATTTTAATCTGGCGGATTCCACCTTTGCAGAGAAATATAAATTTAATCCTTATATAAAAAAAGTAGTAGGTGGGGAGTAGTATATAAATATAAATATTAACTACATTAAAGTAGGTGAGATTTTTTGGATTTTTTTTTGCAACATGCGGTACTGGTTGAATGATGCGACTTTTATCTTCAGTGTCAGGTTGTTAAAAAAAACTCTATTGATTTTGTTTTTAATTCAGCATTAAACTTTCGATTAATTTTAAAAATGACTTATTTAATTTTATAAAAAAATTTATCTATCATTAAAGTAAATAAAGAAATGCAAATGACACATCACTACACAATCAACATTTTAAAATTATAATTAATCTGCATTGAACATAATTGAACAGTTAAAATAAATATCAACAGTAATGTAGATATAATTAAGCAAATTGAACAAAATTTCAAATTTAGTATTCAATATATTTATTTATTTATTTGTGTGTGTATGTGTATTATATATTAATATTGTTGGACAGATAAATAAGAAATTTTTTTTGAAAAAAAAAAAGCAAAAATCGCCACAAGATCGTCGCAAGTTCTTCATCTCCATCGGCGACCTCGACAGGCACGGGGCCCCACGTGTCTTCCTCCCGTTGGCGCTCGCTAGGCTGGTGGGCTCCCACGTACGCAGTCTTAATTTCATTTGCGAATAGCAAATACTCAATCATTTGCAAAGAAAAAAAGCTTAAATATATATCCACATAATTAAATTTGCTTTAAAAAAAAACGCTCCTAGCTAATTACATGTTTATATATAGGCAATCAATCCATCTTATTATTAATAATTCTCGATAATGTAAACATGCTCATGAGAAAAGAAATTGAGATCTCAACCACAGAAACACACTTATTAATGCACGATATAAGCATCGTACTCGGCGATTAAGCGTCCTGCCGGAGCACCACTTAGCAATGTATTGATGGTGTAGCCCCTCGCCATTCGAAATTTTCCGGTGCCGCCGATGATGCTGCGCTCGGTGGGTCCCCCGAACGTCGCCCGGCCTACCACCGTGAGCGAGCTACCGTTATACTCTCCGTCCGTAAAGACGAAGTCGATCAGGACGAGCCAAGCCGCCTCGCTAAGCGACACCTCCGGAGCTATGCCTTGGGCCCGACCGATGAGCTTCGAGTCGGCGCTCGAGCCTTCACGTAGTTCGTCGTCGAAGATCCCGATGCTACCGAAGCCGCCGGGGTTGCTGGTGGTGGAGTTGACGACGGTGATAGCGGTGGCGTTGGGACTGTTGTCGTTCTCGTGGACGAAGAAATGGAGGTGAGTGGTGTTGGAGTCTGATCTCGCCTGAGAGGTTGCGATGAAGAAAAAGAGAAAGAGGAGTGAAGGCCTGAATGAACAATAATAAGCCATATCTACTTCTGAATATGCACAAGTAGAGAACTAGGGGATGATTGATATATATATATATATTTATAGAGAGAGAATATTTAATAACAATGAATGCATTGGAAAAATATAATTTAAAACAATAATTGCAGAGTGCATGCCAGCTATCAATCGTGTCTATCAAAATCAAATAATATTATACATAAATAATATATTTAAATTTTATATATTTTTTAAATATATAAATTTTTATTAAAAAATAAAATTTATCATTTCAACAGGTACTTGATCATATATAAAAAACTAAATTTAAAAATTATAATTAATCATGATGAAAAATAAATATTATCTTAATTTTATCATAATTTAATTTTTATTCATTTCAATAATTTTATTCTAACAAAGTCAACTTAATTATATTTTAAAAAATCTTTTAAATATAAACCTAACCATATTGGTTGTTGGTAGGGAGTACTATATTAATATAAATTATTTAAAAGTTGATGAGACTTTTTGGTTTTTGCAACGTGGTGTGGTTGCATGACAGAGACTTTATATATACATATACACGATAAATTTTCATAGAGCGCATTTCAAATTTAATTGTATCAAACGACGCATTCAAATTTAACAATTCTCAAAAAGACGTATTTGATTTGAATTTTATCGACGCATCCAAATTTAACAATTCTCAAAAAGACGTATTTGATTTGGATTTTATCTCTCCCTCAACTGTTTATTTTATTCATAATTTTTTACATAAATTTTTTTAATCCTTTCGAATTATATTTTAATTTAAAATTTATTCATTAATTCAGAAAATAATATTGGGCCTCGTGCTTATTTTATATCTTTTTATTTTACACACATAATGTACCATCATAAAACATCGATAAAATTTCAACAAAGTAAAAATATTGATAGAAAAAGTAATCTGTTGGTGTAATCGACCTCAGATAAAGATGTTGGGTTGTAAAGGTGCAAATATAGTCTCATATCTAAAGTACATGGAAAAGATTATCGGGTTAAAAGGATGAAAGTGTCTCCATTGATATGAAGCCTTTTGGGGAGAGCTTAAGAACAAAGTCAGGAGGGTTTAGGCCCAAAGTGGACAATACCATATCATTGTGAAGATATTTTAATTCCATCGATTTTAACAAGTGGTATCAGAGCGAGACCGCTCTTCACCGGACAAACCACCGAATGAGCCATGATCCAGATCTAACCATGTGGTTTGAACCTTAAATAAAGGAAGTGGGTGCTCCCGTGTCTGAATTAAGAGGATCAGACACCATGTGAGAAGTCCTAGTAGGTCGAGTGGACCGAGGGGCAAAAAGTCCTAATTTGAGGGGAGATTATTGGGTTGCAAGGGTGTTTAGGGAGAGCCCAAGAACAAAGCCACGAGGGTTTAGGCCCAAAGTGGACAATATTATACCATTATGAAGATATTTTGATTCCATCGGTTCAAAGTGATAAAAGTTGATTGGGCACTTAGTGATCGGAAGTCCATTTATATGTAGTTAAGGTATTTAGAATTAAACTAAATCCAATCATTCATCCTATTATAAACGGTATACTATTCATTTGTATAGTACAAGTTAAGAGATTTTTAACTATAGTTTCTTGATATACTTCTTCATAGATAATTATGAGATAGATTGTGTGAGGCTAGCTCCTAGGGTGGTGGAATCATAATTGCAGAAGAGTCAAGAGAATTTAAGATTAAAAAAAAGCAAAAAATTAAACGATGAACAAATTTCAATTAGACATATGATTTTTTAGCATCCAAATTTGACTTAGCGTGGACTTTATTATAAGTAGAGTCAAACTGGCGGAACCAGTCTACGTGCTATTATTTTCTTTAATTAATTTATAGACCAATAATTTTTTTTTTTTGGCCTCCACGAGGTTTTTATAATCGATTCATTTCATAAATTATTATAAAAAAATTTTAAATATCCTTCCTAATTACATGTTTATATATATATATAGCCAATCAATGCATCTTATTATTAATAACTCGATAATGTAAACACGCTCATAAGAAATTTAGATCGCAATTAGCACAGCGATTAACATACTTATTAATGCTCGACATAAGCATCGAACTCGACGATAAAGCGTCCTTCCGGAACACCACTCAGGAGTGTATGAATGGCGTATCCCCTCGCCATTCGAAATTTTCCGGTGCCGCCGATGATGCTGCGCTCGGTGACTGCCTCGAGCGTCGCCAGACCCACCACCGTGAGCGAGCTACCGTTATACTCTCCCTCCGTAAAGACGAAGTTGAACAGTCCGAGCCAGGTCATCTGGCCGCTCTGCGACACCACGGGAGCTATGCCTTGGGCCCGGCCGATGAGCTTCGAGTCGAGGCTCGAGCCTTCTCGTAGGTCATTGTCGGCGACCGCGATGCTGCCGAAGCCGCCGGGGTTGCTGGTGGTGGAGTTGACGACGGTGATGACGGTGGCGTTGGGGCCGCTATACTCCTCGTGGAAGAAGAAATGGAGGTGAGTGGTGACGGTGTCTCTCGCCTGAGCGGTTGCAGAAATAAGGAAAAGGAGAAAGAGGAGCGAAGGCTTGCATGAACAATAATAAGCCATATCTACTTTTGAATATGTAGAAGTAGCTAGAGAACTAGGGAATGATTAAATATATTTAGAGGAGATATGTTGTGGTATATATAATGTTATTAATCAATAATTATTCAAGGTGAAATATAATTTTAATCAACTTATATTCTTATAGTGGTAGGTGGGGGTTCTAGATAAATATTAACTACTTTAAAAGTTGGTGAGATTTTTTGAATTTTTTTTAATTCAACATGCGGTGGTTGCATGAATGAAACTCTATTCTACGGCCACAACGGGAATCATCGATTCTCTTTAAGATTTTCTCATGTACATTTCCGGTTTATTTATTTTTATTTATATCCATTACAATTGTAATAGAAAAGTTTATTTTACAAATTTTTTCTCCTCCATTTATATGTAGTCAAGCGCCTTTCTTGATTAGTCAGTGCCTTGACTTTTTTTTTTTGATAAGTCGTCGCGCGCGCGCGCGCTTTTCTTGAACTTTCAGTGCCAAGTTGTTAAAATATCTCTATTGATATTGACACAACAACGTAGCAGATGGTGATCGTTGTAAATAACCAAAAAAAGTGTCACAAGAGATTGCAAATTTAGTATTAATTGTAAAGTTTAACTCGAACCCGCGTGGTTTAATTACTACTCGACCAATCTTAATTTCCCATGAACACAAAAATTATCCTTAGAAAAAAATAAGTAAATAAATAATTAAATAACTATTAACTAATAATTTTATGAAGAAAATGATAAATCTTAGTCTCCTCAATCCCTGGGGTGGCCGGTCCGGTCCCATGAAAGTTTTCTACCGACCACCAGGGTAAAAAATACGGCGGTAAGCATAATTGCGTTCCCCATTTGAAGGAAAATTTCTGCAAATAACTGGGGATCGAACGGCGGATCCCTAGATCACAATCCTGAACAATAATTTTATGATAATTAACGTCAATGGAGGTCGGTATGCAAGATCGCTGACATTGCTCATGACGTATTGTCTAGCAAGTGGATGCAATATTATTTAAAAATAACATTAATTATATATTGTCTTTATGACCACTATGAAAATGGCATGCATGCCCTTCTTTCCATACTTTTTTCTTGAGTTTTGACCATAATCCTTTTCTAGGCCTTGACATGTCGATCCTTCATGAATGATCCTCTTTGAACCATGCCTATAATTGAATAATTTTTAAATTTAGAATATTTGATAATAATTAATTTCCCAACAAATTCAACTCGAGATTTTAATAATATTCACCTATATATAAAATGTTCTTAATGACATCTAATAAATCAACATTCAACACCTAGGATGGTACTAGGAGCGAAGAGAATTTATGATTTTTTTAACAAAAAAAAAACGATGAACACATTTTAATTAAAGTATCTAGTTTATAGCCAATCAATCCATCTTATTATTATGAATTTTATTCGATAATGTAAACATGCATGCTCACAAGAAATTGAGATCACAACCACAACAATACACTTCACTTTATTGTGAAAAAAAAGATGTCGAAAGGAGAGACATATATAATTAATGCACGATATAAGCATCATACTCGGCGATAGCGCGTCCTTCCGGAGCACCACTTAGAAATGTATTAATGGTGTAGCCCCTGGCCATTCGAAATTTTCCGGTGCCGCCGATGATGCTGCGCTCGGTGGCTCCTTCCAACGTCGCCCGGCCTAACACCATAAGCGAGCTACCGTTAAACTTTCCGTCCGTAAAGAAGAAGTCGACCAGTACGAGAAAAGCCGGCGGGCCGCTCAGCGACACCACGGGAACCATGGCTTGGGCCCGCCCGATGAGCTTCGAGTCGATGCTCGAGCCTTCTCGTAGTTCATCGTCGATGACCCAAATGCTGCCGAAGCCGCGAGGGTTGCTGGTGGTGGAGTTGACGACGGCGATAGCGGTGGCGTTGGGGCTGCTATACTTCTCGTGGAAGAAGAAATGGAGGTGAGTGGTGATGGAGTTTCTCGCCTGAGCGGTTGCAGTAAGCAGGAAAAGGAGAAAGAGGAGCGAAGGCTTGAATGAACAATAATAAGCCATATCTTCTACTTGTGAATGAATATGCACAAGTAGAAGATATTTATTATGAAGCAATAATTGAAAGAGGTGTTATATATAATGTTATTAATCAATAATTGAAAGAGATATTTATTATGAAGCAATAATTGCAGAGTGCATGTGGACCATCAATAGTTTTTGAAATATAAGTTTAATCAACTTATATACTTAAAGTAGTTGTTGCGGAGTAGTATATAAATATAAATATTAACTACTTTAAAGTTGGTGAGATTTTTTGGATTTTTTTTTTTGCGACATGCAGTTATTGAATGATGCGACTTTTTATCTTCCGTGTCAAGTTGTTAAAATAACTCTATTGATTTTTTTTAAATTCAGCATCGAACTCTTCAAATCGAGTAATCTTACTTATTCGATTTTATAGAAAATTTCATCGATCACATCACTCTTCAATCAACATTTTAAAATTATAAAAAATTAATGTACATTGAACAAAATTGAATATTTAAAATAAATATCAACAGTAATGTAGATGAACTTAATTAATCAAATTGAATAAAATTTCAGATTTAGTATTCAATATGTATATATATATATATGTAAAAATATATTTTTTGTGTGTATGTGTATTATATATTTATATTGTTGGACAGATAAATAGGATTTTTTTTTTGAAAAAAAAGCAAAAACTCCATCGGCGGCCTCGACGGCGTCGTTGACTGCGGTGGCGGCCCCACGTGTCTTCCTCCCGTTGGCGTTCGCTGGGCTAGTGGGCTCCCACGTACGCAGTCTTAATTTCATTTGCGAATATCAAATACTCAATCATTTGCAAAGAAAAAAAAGCTTAAATATATATCCACATAATTAAATTTGTTTTAAAAAAACGCTCCTAGCTAATTACATGTTTATATATAGCCAGCCAATCAATCCATCTTATTATTAATAATTCGATAATGTAAACATGCTCACAAGAAATTGAGTTTGTAAATTAAACAGTATAGGTACACATTTCACTTCATTGTGAAAATAAGAGACACGATTACTGCTCGATATAAGCATTGTACTCGACGATAAAGTGTCCTGCCGGAGCACCACTCACGAATGTATTAATGGTGTATCCCCTCGCCATTCGAAATTTTCCGGTGCCGGCGATGATGCTGCGCTCGGTGGCTCCCTCGAGCGTCGCCCGACCCACCACCGTGAGCGAGCTACCGTTATACTCTCCGTCCGTAAAGACGAAGTTGAGCAGTCCGAGCCAGGCCATCGGGCCGCTGAGCGACACCTCCGGAGCTATGCCTTGGGCCCGCCCGATGAGCTTCGAGTCGGCGCTCGAGCCTTCTCGTAGTTCGTCGTCGAAGACCGCGATGCTGCCGAAGCCGCCGGGGTTGCTGGTGGTGGAGTTGACGACGGTGATAGCGGTGGCGTTGGGACTGTTGTCGTTCTCGTGGACGAAGAAATGGAGGTGCGTGGTGTTGGAGTCTGTCGCCTGAGAGGTTGCGATGAAGAAAAGGAGAAAGAGGAGCGAAGGCTTGAATGAACAATAAGAAGCCATATCTTCTACTTCTGAATGAATATGCACAAGTAGAGTATATATATATATATATATATATATAACCGAACGAATGCATTGGAAAAATAAAGTTTGAAGCAATAATTGAAGAGTGCAATATCAACTATCAATCATGTTCATCAAAATCAAATAATATTGTACATAAATATCTTTTGACTTTATATTTTTTAAATATAATTCTAATCAACTTTGGTTGGTGGGGAGTAGTATATAAATATTAATTGCTTTGAAGTCGGTGAGATATTTTGAATATTTTAATTACAACATGTGATTGTTACACGAGGAGACTTATTATCATCATTTTTTATAATGTGTAGACGCCTTGACTATTTAGCTTCAACTTGTTAAAATAACTCTATTGATGTCAACACAACGACAAAGCATTTAAGGTTAACATGTTCTTGCATAGGGTGATGGAACAACCCTTCTTTGATCCTTTTCTCTTGAGCTTCGACCATCCTTTTCTAGGCCTTGACACATCCTTCATGGATGATCCTCTTTGAACAATATAATTGAATAAAAATTGACTATTGTGGAGTAGATATTGTTATAATTGATAAAGGTCAAATATCAATGAAGTTAAAAAAATACTCATACTAAGAGTGAAGTATTCTATATTTTAGTATAATAATGAAATAAATTTTAAATAAAAACAATTTATGATAATAATCATCTAACAAAACTCAAAACTCAGGATCTTACCATCTTCAATATTAATTAAATCATCTATTAAATTTGTATAAATGTAGTAAAAAATTTCATACAGTAGTATTTTTTAAAAAACCTCTTACTTTGTATTTCTAGAGTTTTAGTTATTCATTAATTTTAGAAGAAGCGGGCCGAATTACAAATTGAAGTATCGCTCTTACTTTACTGAGCTTCGGCCCATTGGACCCTGATTTCCAATAAACCCAAATTTAATTAATTTAATTTAAATCTTAAGCTTATTTATTTGACTTGATTAAAACACTTTTCTTAAAAAAAATTGTAAACTACTTACACCTTTCAAAAGTTTAGATTCCGTCACTAAATTGGACAATAATTAAGCCATAATAAAATGGAAATTAGACAGCACAAAATCCATTCAAAACGAAATTAATATATAATAAGTTTTTGATATTGTAGCTTTTTAAAATGAAAGTTCTATTGATATAAAGGTATTTAAAATAAATATCAACAGCAATGTAGAATTAATTAATTTATCAAATCGAAACAAAAATTAAAATATAGTATTCAATTTGAATAGACAAAAAAAATTTTGCCCAAAATTTTAAATTATATATATATAGTCAATTAAAAAATGCTCCTAATTACATGTTTATATATATATAGCCAATCAATCCATCTTATTATTAATAATTCGATAATTAATGTAAACACGGTCATAAGAAAAGAAATTGAGATCGCAACCACACTTCGCTTTATTGAAGAAAAGAAATTAAAATCATCTATTAATTTTGTATAAATTTCATTAATTTTAGAAGAAAAGGGGCCGAATTACAAATTGAAGTATCAGTATCACTCTGCTCTATTGGGCTTTGGCCCATTGGACCCTGATTTCCACTGAACCCAAATTTAATCAATTCAATTAAAATCTTAAACTTATTTGTTTGACTCGATTAATGCACTTGTTTTTTTTAAAAGTAAACTACTTACACCTTTCAAAAGTCTAGATTCGGTCAACAATTAACCCAAAATAAATTGGAAATTAGACAGCATAAAGTGCACTCAGTTCGAACGAAATTAAAATATAATATATTTTTGATATTGCAACTTTTTTCAATGAAAAATCTATTGATATTAAGATATTTAAAATAAATATCAACAATAATGTAGATGTAATTAATCGAATTGAAACAAAATCGATTTTGCCCAATATTTTAAATCAAATTCGCGAAAAAGATTCAGTCGCAGAATACTAAATGTACGCCCATATATATATATATATATATATATATATATATATTTTGATGGACATATAAAAAGGAGGAAAAATTTCGAAAAAAGCAAAAATCGCCACGAGATCGCCGCAAGTTCTCCGTCTCCATCGGCGGCCTCGACGGCGTCGTCTATTGCGGTGGTCGGCCATCCTGTCTCCCGGCGGTGATCCATCCGGCACCACCGCCGGCTCGACGTTGCTAATGCCATCGACGCGATCGCCCCACCCATCGGTCCTCTCGCGGCGGGCGCGGGGCCCCACGTGTCCTCCTCCTGTTGGCGCTCGCTGGGCTGGTGGGCTCCCACGCGGTCGCGGGGCACAACAAGCGTAGCCCACAGTGATAGAGAGAGAGAGAGAGAGAGAGAGAGAGGCGGAAGGGGGCGCAAAATGATATTCCCCAATGTCCTCGATAGTAGGTGTGACCCTCTTTTTCCTCTTCCAGATTCCCGTACATATGGCGGAGCCTTGGGGTTTCCTCCCCCCTCCCCGCCCCCTCTTTCGTCCTACCCTCGCTAGCTCACCGTCGCCACCGCCATCTGGGAAGGGCACGGCGCGTTGGAGCGGTTGGGTTGGGTCGCGCGACAGATCTGAATTGTAAAGCTGCCGCCTTCGCCGCCGCAATCGGGATCCCTCGTGGATCATCCTCTCGCTCGGAAGTCGCTGCGCGCGTGCTTCTTTCGCTGACCGCAGGTAGCTGCTGTGATCTCCTAATCCTGATTGTTCTAATCTTCCCAGGTTGGCTCTGGTTCTCAGGTGCCAAATTCGTGCTTTGATTCGAACACTAGTTCTGCCCTATTAGGAAAGGTTTGTTTTTTCCCTTTTTCATTTTTCTTTCCTTGTTCTTTGTTCACCAGATCTCTTTACAGTTATATTCGTTCGTCTGGGTTAATTCGTGGAAGTAATGCAATCTCCTGCATTTCTGTATTGTTTATTTGATATCCTTTCTCTTGATAAGTTGTTGTTATAGGTAGTTGATATTTGTTTCCATGGGCCATTGATTGGAAGGACTAATTAGTCTCGATTTGCTATTCTCCTAATAAGTTGAGGATGGGGGTTTCTTGAACTAGTTACTGTAAGTTCATTAGGGTAAATTTTATGTTTGTCCCAAAATGTCACGTAAATAAGTCCATTAAGCTGCTTCTGCATTAATAACTAGACCATATCATGCTTTTCGTAAGTGTCATTGTTGAACTGCTAAAAGAAACAATTTGTATACTATCAACAGATGTTGTTGGTGTTTTATTTGATTCCTTAGTGTTGCTTTGTTTGTTGTTGAACACTTTGATTGTTTCTATCTTTCCTTCCATAGGCCATTGATTGGAAGGACTAATTAGTCTTGATTTGCTATTCTCCTGATAAGTTGGGGATGGGGGTTTCTTGAACTAGTTACTGTAAGTTCATTAGGGTTAATTTTATGTTTGACCCACAATGTCACGTAAATAAGTCCATTAAGCTGCTTCTGTCTTTTGTAACTAGACCATATCATGCTTTTCGTAAGTGTCATTGTTGAACTGCTAAAAGAAACAATTTGTATACTATCAACAGATGTTGTTGGTGTTTTATTTGATTCTTTAGTGTTGCTTTGTTTGTTGTTGAACACTTTGATTGCTTCTATCTTTCCTTGTGTTGGTACATACGGATACAGACTTGCACATGAAGCTTTCTATAGAGATGCTTTCATTTCTGTATCTTATTTGAATTAATATCCAATTGATTACCTGTCGTCACATTTGTTTTTGTTCTTTGATGTGCACAGGAGATAGGTGGCAATGAAGGAAGAAAATTCTTTGCATGATAACATGATAGATCGGAAGTGGGTATTGAAGAGGAAGAGAAAACAAACCAAATCTGGTTTGGGAGCTTTAAATGGAAAAGAGGGGGCTTCTAATAGTGCAGTTAAGAGGAAGACAAAAAGTGGCATTGATGTTTCTAGATCTGCTAAAAAGACCAAAGGGCATGATGGTGTAAGATAATCCTTATTGCTAAATGTGCCTTTTATCAACTGTTAGTTGTTGTTAGTTGAGCCTTAGTGTTTTTTTTGGTGTGTATGTTTGTTTGTTAATCATCTTGCTTTCTTGTATCATCATCTCAGTACATATAGTGTTGCATAGAATTACATGTATGTCCAACTTATATTATTTAGAAGCAAGCTTTTGTGTCACGATATGAAAGTATAATTGGTGGATAAGTGAAATATACTGCACAAAATGGCCACTAAGAATATTAGGGATCAATTTCTAGAGTTGATTTTAGCTCCTTACTAACTGTTGAAGAATTTTTTTTCTCCATTAGTTAGCTTTAGTTTATTATAGCCATTTGAGCTTATCACAGCAGCTGACAGGCATTTTTTAGCATGTTAGCTAAACAAAATTAGACTTGGATATGTTATCCTCTTGTTTTTTTCATAATGTATCTGATGACGAACCATGTCTTTGTGAACTTCATTTTGCTGATTTTATGATTTGGATACTTATTGTCTGTGAAGGACCTGAGCCATTACACATCATTGATGTCTGCTTGTGAAGACATTTTTTGTTATCATTATGATTGGCAAGGCCTACATCAATTACAATCATCAAGAAATTGTCGAAATTTGTGTCTTGAATTCCATCAAGTCAACCATTATGATTGTGAAACTTCTTTCACCAAAAACTTGGTTGCAAGATTTTACGAGTGTCAAATATTTCATTATATACTTGCCCAAGTTTTCATCATTATCACACTTTTCCTTTTTCTCTGTACTCCTGTAGCATTACTATGAATGTGCTGTGTGCGATCTAGGCGGCAATTTGCTTTGTTGTGATACTTGTCCTCAAACTTATCACCTTGAATGTCTCAGCCCCCCTCTTAAGGTAATTCAAATCTTTTATGCTTTATTTGCTTGATTATGATGCCTTTGCTGGACGCTGATTTTCATTTCTTTGTTTCCCCCAATTCTTCAAGTGTGCTCCTCATGGAAAGTGGAATTGCCCTAACTGTACTGAAAAGAAAGGTAATGCCAAAGTATCAAGTAATATTGAGTCAAATGTAAAACGAGCAAGAACAAAAACCACAACTGGAAAGCCAGCAACTGTGATTAAGGAATCTGTCCGTGAAAAGGCATCAGTGTCTGAGAGACACTCTATTCCAAGAAATAATAAAGGGAAAACAATGTTTTCTTGTAGAGATCCAGATAAGGCAGATTCTGATTTCTTAAAAGATGATAGATTGGACAGGCCTGGATCAAGCCACTCTGGGGCCTTACATGAAATTCCATCAGATGACAGAACTTTGAAAAATTCATTTTCAATCTCTCATTTAAAAACCAGTTCTCGAAGAAGAACACTCTCTCTTGTGAAAACCTCCACATCTGATGATAGTGAATGGCCTACAGGGAAGAATCCCAAATTTCATAACAGTGATGTGCAAAGAAAGAATTCTGTTACTACAATTACTGGTTCTACTCATAAGTCCAAGAAAAAGAAGCAAAAGTTCAGAAGTTGCAGTGAAAAGAAAAGACCTAGTGCTGAAAAGGGAAGTGCAGATGCCGCCATTAATAATGAGCTACCTCTTGGGACAAATAAACCTATACAGAAGCGCAGGTCATCTGATACATGGAACTCTTCATCAAGACATGAAGCCAAAAGAGTGAAGTATGAAAGTGAAGAAAAAGATGAGGTAAATTATTTATGTTCAGTGACATAATAAAAATATAATTCTAGTTTCTCTCCCTTGTAGCACTGTTGTTGGGAAAAGACAACCTTGAAAATCATGTTTAAAATGTCATTATCCATAATATTTAGATTTCCTAAAGTTTTTTTTTGTGAGATTTTTACACAACTATGTTAAAGTTAAAGTGCTACTACTTCTATATGATTTTAGTTTGTATTTAGATTTTCTTCTGGGCGATATGAGACATGTGCCTCTTGTACATCGCCTGATGTGTATTGTGGATTCAACAGCAGGATTCTCTGGGCCAATTTGTTTTTTTTTTGTTTACTTCAAGTTTGTATATTGGCTATGGTTCACTTTGATAGTAGTGCAATATTGAGATTCTGCCTTTGTCGATTTTTTATAACATTAGAGTTGGTTGATTCCCTCCAATGATTTCTGTCATCTGAGTTGACGATATAGTAATCTCCCTACAGCTGTTTCTATGTGGATATTATAGAGATAAAGCAGAGTTATCGTCATAACTGGGATGCTTAAACAATTTATATTACTGATTAACGATCTTGTTGTTTCTAAGCTGATGATGTAGTAATTTGATACTGTTTCCTATTGCTTGCATAGCCCTGTTTTTCTTTATTTTACAATAGTATGATTAAGGGCCTATAGTCCTCTTGGATCATAGAATATTTGCATTTGTAATTTTGCTATAATTGGCATCTAACATAAGGTGGCATCTTATTTTTTATCATTCTATTTTAGTTTTTCCTATCTAAAGCTTTGTTCTATTAGGTTATGAGCTAATCAATTTATTATACAGATGTCATCTGAGCAAGCAAGCCCGTTATCACAAGATTTGGATGAGCAATGCACACAATTACACAACATAGAAAAGCAAAATGTGAATTCTTGGAATGACATTCAGCAGGTTTAATGCTTCTTGATTTCGATGATGAACTGTAAAAAATATTATGTTATGTTCTTAATTCTTAATTTTTTATTTGTCCATTTGAAAGGTTGATCGCATTTTGGGATGCCGTATTCGAGTTAGCACCATCATGTCTAGCAAATCATTGGAATCAGAACATGCTGAATTACATAATTATTCAGGGAACCAGACTATCATACAGCCACTTCATGGCCTAAATAATTCCGGAACAAATGGCTTGCTACTGACTGAGTCACAGAATGAAAGTAAAGTTGAAATACAGGATAAAAAAAGTGCTTGTAAGGGAGGATTTGATCCTGAAGTCAGTTTGGTTTCTGAAGAAAAAGATTTATGTAGGGTCACACTGGAAGATTATGATGAAAAATCATATGAAAATAAGGAATCATTGGATAATGTTATTTCAGCAAAAGAAGGTTCAATGGATGAAATAGTTGCAAAGAATGATGATTTGACACTGGACGAGACTCCATTGGGCAAAGCTGATAATGATCAAATTGGCATAAAAGCTATAGATATTGTTGGCACACAAAAGCAGAATGAGTCAGTTGCGCCTTCTGGACCTTATCAGATGATTATTTCCAGTGATTCAAAAGGCAAACATGGAATGTTGCTTGAGATGCAGTCAGATGCTAAAATTTTAAATAATACCAAGGAGGCAGTGCAGAATCTAGGGCCTATTAATGATGACAGTGATAGCTATGAGTTTCTTGTTAAGTGGGTTGGGAAATCAAACATACATAACAGTTGGGTTCCTGAGTCTCAAATAAAAGTTATTGCTAAAAGAAAACTGGAAAATTATAAAGCTAAATATGGGAATACTGTGATAAATATTTGTGAGGAACAATGGAAGAAACCACAACGTGTTATAGCACTTCGGGCTTGTGAGGATGGTTTGGAAGAAGCTTTGGTTAAATGGTGTGGCCTTCAATATGATGAATGCACTTGGGAAAGATTAGATGAACCTGTTATGAAGGAATCAGCTCATCTGGTAGATGAATTGAAGCAATTAGAAACTCAAACCATTGACAAAGATGTTAATCATGATTTTTATTGTGCCAAAAGTGAATTCCAAGATGTTCTTCCTCTTCTTGAGCAGCCAAATGAGCTAAAAGGTGGATTGCTTTTTCCACATCAGGTAGAAGCTTTAAACTGGCTGCGCAAATGCTGGTACAAGTCCAAAAATGTTATATTGGCTGATGAAATGGGGCTTGGAAAAACCATATCTGCATGTGCTTTCATTTCATCTTTGCACTGTGAATTCAAGGTTAAGCTGCCCTGTTTGGTCCTAGTCCCACTTTCCACCATGCCTAATTGGTCGGCTGAGTTTTCACTGTGGGCTCCACATCTAAATGTTGTTGAGTATCATGGATGTGCAAAGGCAAGAACAGTTATTCGCCAATATGAATGGCATGTTAGCGATCCTAGCAAATCAGATAAATTAACCAAGTCATACAAGTTTGATGTCCTATTGACTACCTATGAAATGGTGCTTGCTGACACTTCTCATCTTCGTGGTGTCCCTTGGGAAGTTCTTATAGTTGATGAGGGTCATCGGCTAAAGAATTCTAGTAGTAAACTTTTTGGTCTGCTTAATACATTTTCTTTTCAACACCGTGTATTATTGACTGGAACTCCATTGCAGAATAACATTGGGGAGATGTATAACTTATTGAATTTTCTCCAACCTGTTTCATTCCCTTCCTTGTCAGCATTTGAGGAAAACTTTAATGATCTTACAACAGCAGAAAAGGTGGAGGAGCTTAAAAAACTCGTTGCACCACATATGCTTCGAAGACTCAAGAAAGATGCTATGCAAAATATTCCACCAAAGACTGAGCGGATGGTGCCTGTTGAGCTGACATCGATTCAGGCTGAATATTACCGTGCAATGCTAACAAAGAATTACCAGATACTAAGAAATGTAGGAAAAGGCGGTGCACAACAATCACTACTAAATATAGTAATGCAGCTCAGGAAGGTCTGCAATCATCCGTATCTTATCCCAGGTACTGAACCTGAATCTGGTTCAATGGAGTTTCTGCATGAAATGCGCATTAAGGCATCTGCAAAGCTGACCTTATTGCATTCTATGCTGCAAATTTTATACAAGGAAGGACACCGAGTTCTTATATTTTCTCAGATGACAAAGTTACTTGATATTCTAGAGGATTACCTAGCTATAGAGTTTGGCCCTAAAACATTTGAAAGGGTGGATGGTACATTATCAGTTGCAAATCGTCAGGCAGCAATTACTCGTTTCAATCAAGATAAATCACGATTTGTTTTCTTGTTGTCCACACGTTCTTGTGGCCTTGGTATCAACTTGGCTACTGCAGATACTGTTATCATATATGATTCTGATTTTAATCCACATGCAGATATACAAGCTATGAATAGAGCACACAGAATAGGACAGTCAAATAGACTTCTAGTTTATAGGCTTGTAGTACGTGGTAGCGTGGAGGAGCGCATTTTGCAACTTGCTAAAAAGAAATTGATGCTAGACCAACTATTTGTGAACAAGTCAGGATCACAGAAGGAAGTGGAGGACATTCTTCGTTGGGGTACTGAAGAGCTTTTCAATAAGTCTGATTGTGTAAATGGACCTGATGCTACAGATGCTACTATCAGCAAACCTGATGCTGTTCCTGATGGTGAGCATAAACATCGAAGGAGGTCTGGTGGTTTAGGAGATGTATACAAAGATAAATGTACTGAAGGTTCTACAAAAATTATTTGGGATGACAATGCAATTCTGAAGCTTCTTGATCGTTCTGACATTCAATTAGTTTCTGAAAGTGCAGATGTGGATGTGGAGAATGATATGCTGGGCTCCGTAAAAGTAAGCTTGAAATTGTCTTCAAAATGAACTTTTCCTTCCATGTTTTTATAAACAATTTTTGGTAGCTTTGTCACTCCATTTCGTGTTGTCACTATAAGTATTATATGTTGGTTGGAGTTAGATATTTCATGTAATAGAACCATCAAGGTTCGAGATACTGTTCCAATGCTGGGTACTTGACTAGTGGCTGTTCGACAAGGCTCTCAAAATGATAAGTTTCACCTGTTTCAGGCAGGATGGAACTAGTGGGCCCAGAAGGTTATTTTGAGCTATTTTATGCCCAAAGTAATTTACTTAAATCAATTGAGGATAAACTTACTGTTCTTAGTTGTTTGCTAATCTAAAAAGCTAGTTCCTTTCACTTTATGGTTCAAGTTATAATTACAATATTTCATAATCTATACCGATTTTATTTACTGTTATTGCATATAATAAAGTTTCTTGCTGTCTGCTTTATCAGTCAGTGGATTGGAATGATGATATAAATGAAGAAGCTGATGGAATGGAAATGCTCCCCGGTGTAACTGGTGAAGATGGCGAACATAAATCTGAAGCAAAGGAAGACAATGCAGTTGGTGGTGCTGAGGAAAATGAATGGGATAAACTTTTACGTGTAAGGTAAGTAATTATAAGTTAGGTTGTATAGATTTGTTAGTTTCTTTTTTTGTTCTTAGTTTTTTTTTTCCTTCCATGCTAGAGGGAGTTTCCTATAATTGATTTTGTATTTAAGTAAAACAGTTAAATTTCTTGTGAATTGAATGGCTAGTCTAATATGATGAGAAATTTGTGGAATTGCTATTTACCAAATTGGCACTATGATAACACTATGCTATAGTGGTACACAGCTATGTTGACATTTGACCTTCCACCTGGATCCAAGTTGCAGCTTTCCTCTCTGTGCAAATAAGGATGTGAAATTGAATTCATATATTAATCTCGCTAGAAAACTCATATTTATATTCTTGTGTTGTTCAACATTTGTGTAGAAACATTCTTTTCCTATGAAATTTATATTTTCTGATTTAATCAGTTTTGCAACATGTTTCTCCAGGAATAATTCTTATAATTCTCAAAATTGGCTGATCATCTGTTTTCATGTTTGCATGAGTAATGGAAACTAGCTAGTCAATATTTGACAAGAAATCTTGCAGATGTCAAAAATCTGTTGAAAAACAGATTACTTTTTCTACATTAAACCTTTATCATTACAGAACCATATAAAAAATTTAATGAACTTGATTTGTTGCTCACCAAACTCATTTTAGACCTTTTGCTTTCATATTATTTTTCAATCGAATCCAATTTTACTGGTTTGGTCTGTTGATCTAACCAATAACTATCATGCATTCACTTACCATTCCTCACTCCAATTATTATTCTCTTAAGCTAAAAATTTCACCTTAACAGAAAGAAGAGATTTTTCAAACAATTTATAGAACAATGGTACTCGAATAAACTAACCTTATACTAAGGTAACAACTGGATTAGCATTACTAGATGTATTTTCTCTAGTGTTAGACTTCAGAAGTAAATATGTAAAATAATAATTGTAGTATTATTGACCTTTTCCAATTTATAATGCTTTTAACTGTCTTTATGTTAAGTTTCCATGTTATTTAACTGAAACATTTTTAAATGTCATAACAAATATACTCAATTGATAATTGGTAGATGGGAAAAATCTCAGCTTGAGGAGGAAGCAGTTCTTGGTCGAGGAAAGCGCCAAAGAAAAGCAGTATCATACAGGGAAACATTTACTTCGATGCCAAGTGAAACTTTTAGTGAGGTTGTTTATTTCTACGAAATAGTAGTGAGTTTGATAACCAAATTGGTTAATGCGTGCATTTTGCTTAGTTAATTGGCCGACTAAGTTACATATGTTGTATTTAGGTATTCAAATTCGTTTTTGTCAAACATAACCGTGGGATTGGAACCTGTGAATTTCTAAGCACACTTTAAGGACTTGTTGTAGATTTTATGCTCACTAAATATGATAACTAGCTGTTTTTCATTTTTTTCTTTTTAATTATTTTAACCAATTGTTGGCCTCAATAAAAAAAAGAACTCTTTTTTCTGTTAGAACAATGCTCAGATTTTGTTTTTATTTTCTAGTCCGTATGTTTCTAATATTAAAGAAATTAATAGGTTTGAATTTTTGGCTATCTTCAGCATTATGCCTCTTAGTTGATTAATTGAAAACTTGTTCCTAGAGAATTATGCGTTACATTTCCTGTTTTTACACTAATCACTTTTCTTTCTGCTTATCAATAAGTACTTTTAAATATGAATTAGATGTTGCATCCAAAAATTTACCATGTATTTTGTAAAGCCCAGCACATTTCTTCTGCATTTATGACTATTTTCTGCTTGTATCTTCCAGTGTCAAACTTGTTTCTTATATGAGCTTTATGTGTACCTTTGTACATTGTTTTTCTAGTTAAGTCTCTAATTTCATTGGTTTGCTCCTCATACAATATCTTATTCTTTACCTGGAAATGGGATGTAGCAGAGTGACACTGAAGAGCCAGAACGTGTATATACACCAGTCGGACGTGCATGGAAGGAGAAGTAGTAAGTTCCAAGTTCTGTATGTATATTTTTCTTGCTAGTTCATTAGGAGCTTACATAACTGTTTCCTCAACCAGTGCTAGGCTTCGTGACCGACAAAAAGAACGAATTGCTCGGAGGCAGGATGGAGAAGTATCATGTTTGATAGAGAGAGTTGAATTGCCTACCCATTCACTGATCCAATCTGATAATGACATGGAAGGTTTTAAAATGGAACAGATGGAGGATAACAAATCATTTCAGCCATTGGATGATAAGAGAAGTGAATCTTCTGCAAAATTCGCAAAGTCAATTAGGCACAAATATAAAAAGTTTCATAGTGATGATCTGGATCTTTCAGTAAGACCTCCGTCTGAAAACCTTTCGTCAGATATCTTTTTGCCTAGCCATCCATTCAACAGCTTGAACGCAGCAAGTCCAGTTCCTTCTAACCACCTTCTACCTGTTTTAGGCCTATGTGCTCCTAATGCTAATCAGATAGGTGTATTATCTCGCAATAACCGTGGTTCACTGAGGCAACCTATATCAAGTAGTGAACAAAAACGACTAAGCATCGGAAATACAGAATTCCCATTTCCACCATCTTCTGGTTCTCGATCTCCAAATGCCCGAAATGATGAAGTGAGGGAAAAATCTGATATCTCCTTGTTACCTGAAGCACCAGGAATGTCCTTGCATCACAAGTTGAAGAGTTTGATACCTGATGGCTACTTTCCTTTTTATCCTGTATGTTCCTATCTTATTTTTTATTTTTTATTTTTTTCAAATTGTTTTTCATATAACTTGCATTATTGTGCGGTCATAATCTTGTCTACAGGTTGTACCTACATCTGAAAGATCCCTCATGGATGGTCCGGGGAGTGCATCATTTGCTTCATTTCAAGAGAAGCTAGGCCTTCCAAATTTAATGATCGATGATAAGCTGGTACCAAAGTTTCCATTACCATCAAAAAGTTGGATGAAGCCACCTGCAGATCTGTTACCTAGCTTGTCACTAGGCATGCAGTCCATAGAAGGCTCTTTTCAGGAATTCCCTAATATGCCACCTCTACCCAATTTCAAGCAACGACCAAGTGATATCCTAAAGAAAAAACAAAAAATGTTTGATCTACCTTCAATGAATGGCCTAGGTCCAGTTCAAGGCATGCATCCATCATTTCTTGAAAACCAACACATACTTCTTGACAATGCAATGGTGCAAACTCAATCTGTGAAAAAGTTGTTCAAGAAGCGAGCAAAAGCAGATGTATGGTCAGAAGATGAGCTCGATGCTCTTTGGATCGGTGTCCGTAGGCATGGAAGGGGTAATTGGGATATCATGCTTGCAGATCCAAAATTGAAGTTCGCAGAGTATAGAACAGCTGAAGATTTATCTTTAAGATGGTCAGAGGAGCAGCAAAAGATAATGGATGCGCCATCTTTCTCAGCGCCAAAATCTTCCAAGCCTCTACCCTTACCTGGAATCTCAGATGACATGATGAATCGGGCTTTGCTTGGTAGCAAATTTTCTAGTATCGGAGGTGAACGTCCAAAGTCGCTCCCTCACCTGACGGATATTCAACTTGGCTGCCGTGATTTAAAGTCAACCTTTCCGGGCATTGATCAACTTGATCACATTAGTAGAATTGATGAGAATTTCTCTAAAATCTCACCATGGCAACTCAGCTATCTTAGATCAAATTACGCTGGCAGCTCTTCTGGGGGTTGGATGGATTGGAAAGGACAGGTTTACCATTTAATCCTCGTTTTCAAGATAACTTCACTGCAAGACTAGGTATGAATGTACCCAGCAGCTCTGCCTTGTACCACAGGGAAGTTGAATACGGATCGAAGAATCCTTTCTTGCCAGGTGCAATGGACAAATCTCTGAATCCATTATATGGTTTCAATAGTGCAGCTAATTACAGCGAATCTAATGTGGGCATGCCGTTGGAAACCCAAAAGCAGATTTTGCATGACTTGTCTTCCAAAAATGACATTGCTGTTGGTAGCTCAAATGCGAATAAACTCCCTCATTGGCTTCGAGAAGCTGTGAACCCCGCTCCTTCCAGGGTGCCAGAACCTGAACTGCCTTCTGCATTGCCTCCTTCTATCATTGCGATTGCTCACTCTGTCCGTCTACTTTATGGAGAAGATAAAACAATCCCACCATTTGCTATTCCTGGCCCTCCACCTATCCAGCCGAAAGATCCAAGGATAATTCTGAAAAGGAGAAGGAAGTTGCTTAAGCTCAGCCGGCTGACCCCCAATATTAAATGCACTACAAAGAATTTCGATCACGGTGGCCCAAGCACAATTCCAACAGCTTCAGAAATACTTGAATCTGAACCTGCTCTAGGAAGGTCTGACCATGATGAGAACCAGAACTTAAATTTGAATTCACCATCATCATCATTAATCGGCGCACAAAGAGAAGGTTCAGGGTCAGTGCTAGAACTATCTCTTGAGGCCCCACACTTGGCAACATCTTCTACCATCGCCAGACATGGCGAATTGCCACTAACAGAAATACCAGGGCCTAGTCGACAAAATGAAGAGTTATCTAAAGCTCCTGTACTTGAAGTAGATTGTGAAGGACCAATGGAGGAAGATTCAAAAGAGAACAATGGTAAAAGAACGGAAAAGGTACCGAGTTCCGAGCAGGCCAATCAAGTGGACCATGGTGGCTCGAGTAAAACTCACTCTTGTGCTAGTGGATCTAACCAGCACAAACTCGTGGAAATGTCATCTGAAGAAACCGAATTGAATGATCATCAAAGTGAGAATGAATAAAACATCCATTTTATTTCTGACACATCTCTTTATCCTCGTGCTTGTGCAGGCAGATCCATGACTATTCTATCATTGCATGTCTCACTTGGAAGCGCCATGAGGCATCTTTTGAGTATTCATAGTGAAAAATATAATCTCGACAATCTCATTGTTTTTTTTTGTTTTGCATATTATTGATTTTGTTACATTTTAAATCAAATATATCTTAGCAAAGGTTAGACTTCTTAAAGACATTTCTTCTAACCACTTTTACATGTTCCTTCTGTCCTGTTGCTTTATATTGATCATATTTAAATTTCCTTTTCATATGCATTAAAAATTTGATCAACATGTTCTACATAGCTCACCAAACTTATGCAGGCAACTTATTTAAGGTGGCGATGGGGAGGATTTTCCAGAATGAGATAGATTTGAGATTGCTTACTGGACATTAATGCAGATTAAGAATAATATTTGAATTTTAAATTTTAAGTTATTTGGGTTCAAGTTTGAGTTTGGTCACTGGTAAAATAATTAATGTAACAGGAATAGGTGGATTTGAATATGAGACTTCATTTGTTGTCACCCTTAAATTGATTTGTGAGACTGAAAAGAAAAATTCATGATAATATGCATCAAAATGCTATGATTATTATAATTTTGATGGATGAGTGATTATAAAATAGAGTTAAATACTGATGCATTTGAAATTGGTGTTTAGTTGTGATTTGTATTATTTTTTTGGATTAAAGTTTATCAAGGAAATATAATCAAGTAAACTTGCTTCCATTAAGTATATCAAACCCAATTTTGCATATGCAGACTATTAATTCAAGAACTATTCAGATACACTAGACATGCACATACATGATCCAACAAGAAACATGTTTTTGAATCATATACAATGCATTTTCATACTATCATCTTCTTTGAGTAGCATCATCACTTGTAAACTGAATTCGGATGCAAGAACCTTGCCTATTGTGGCAAAATGTGATGTATATGAGGACAGGTGAAGATTAAAACATTGTTCTGTGTCCACTCATAATGAGCAGCACGAGCTGTTCTATAGAAGAACCGAGATATGAAACAACATAGATATGCCTTCCTCTCATGTCGTTTATCCAACTTACGACAGCACGGTTGGTTCTTCTCACCTCTTGAGAGTGAGTTGTCGCTGGCTCTTCTTCGTCCTCTATCTTGATCCATTCTCCTACTCACGGTCATCGACACTAGTCTCGGCTATGGTAGTCAGGCACCGAGACTATACCATTATGGCAGACAACTGATCTTCCAACATGTTCCACATTGCTTGTCTTTGACATCTATAAGCAAGCCACTTGTTCCTTCAAGACAAACAAGATGTTCAAACAAATCATATAAAGCAGATTGCTCTCAATCCTTTTCTTGACCATGCTAACATAATTGATCAGTTCCCATCTTTGTTCATTTGTTCAGTTTGAATGATGTTTGCTTAAAATGCCAAAGAAATCCAGCCTCCACAAACATGAATTGCTGCTTACCTGGAGCTAGTTACATGACAGATCTTCATTACCTATTTACCCAGATGAACATGAAATATAATGTCCTGCTTTTGGAATGATCTCAAACTGAACTGGAGTTAATGGGTTAGATTCATTGATGAATTTTGCAGCCCTTTCTCCTAATCTTGTGTTTCCATGTTCTCGGCAGCAGTCGAAGATCCTTGTCCACATCGGGATAGTTGGCTCAAATGGCAACCGCTGAATGAAGTCCTCGAGTTCAACCATACACCCGTGTTTGCCTAGCAGTTCAATCATGCACTCGTAGTGCTCAATTCGCGGTATGACACCATACTCATTACTCATTGAATCAAAATACCGTCTACCAAGATCGACATATCCCTGACTCACGCAGGCAAGCAAAACACCAATGAATGTGACATTGTCGGCTGCAACTTCCTCCTTCATTTCTTCAAAAAGATCAAGACTTTGTTCACCTCTCCCATTATATGCACATCCTAATATAATTGTGTTCCAAAGGATCAGATCCCGAGTGCTCTCTTCTTCAAAAACTTTGATGGCATACTCTATCAACCGGCACTTGGAATACATGTCAACTAATGCACCCCTAACTATAGCATTCAGCTGAAAACCATTTCTGACCATGAAAGCATGAATTTGCTTTCCAACATCGAGCATGAAAATATTTGCACAAGCAGCAAATATTGTTGTGAAAGTAAACTCATCTGGAATCGTCTCCCTCTGCATCTCACTAAAAGCAACCAATGCCTCCTCACTCCTGCCATACCGAATGTAACCGGATATTAAAGAATTCCAAGACACTGTATCCCTCTGATCAGCCATTATGGAAAATGAAATTTCAGCATTCCTAAGGTTACCACATTTTGCATACATATCGACCAATTGATTTCGAAAGAATTTATCTGATTCCCAGGTGTGCCGATAAGCAAACCCGTGAATTTGCTTTCCACGGTCAAGATCGGACATTCCAGCACAAGCATTCAATTGCAATCCTAGTGAAACAAGGTCCAATTCTCCTGTCTCCCTCCACATCCTGCAGAAGAAATCTGATGCCTTGTCCCAACAAAAGAACCGAATGTAACCGGCCAATAGTGCATTCCAAGAAATGACATTCCTTTCAGGCATCTCTTCAAAGAGCTTTTCAGCTTCATCAACTCTCCCACATGCCACATAGCCTGAGATCATTGAAGTCCATGAGACAACATCTTTGGAAGGCAATTGATCAAACAGTTGGCGACCATCATCGACGACCCCACACTTTGCATACATGTCCATCAAAGAGCATCCTACAACATTGTCCCCTTCGAAACCAGCCTTCAATAAATTTGCATGGATTTGACTTCCCTCCTTAAGTGCAAGGACCTTTGAGCAAGCCATGAGAGTGTTTGACACAGTAAAGCTCAAAGGTTTCACCCCTTCTCTAATCATTTGGAAGAACATTAGCATTGCCTCTCCTGCACTGCCTGCCTCGAGGTACCGACGAACAATCACATTCCAGGAAACTTCATTTGGGTGGAGAATTAAGTCAAACATCTTGCGAGCATCGTCCATCTCAAGGCACTTACCGTAGACATCAACAATAGACGTATCCAGAATCACATTAGGAAGATAACCATACTTCAAAATAAGGCAATGTATCTGCCGAGCGAGGAAGGAGGCCAAAAGGTCGCCGCAGCAGCCAAGTACGGACGCCAAGGTGACTTCTTTAGGTCGGATTCCGGCGCTATTCATGCTGGAAAAGAGGGAGACCGCCTCGTTAGGGCAGTCGGAGAGGGCGTATGCAGATATCATAGCATTCCATGTACCTCCGTCCCTGGTGGGCATTTCATCGAAGAGCTCGCGGGCGTCCCCCGGGCTGCCGCACCGCGCGTACGCCTCGATGGTGCGGTTGAGGAGGAAGATGGAGGGGGAAGAGGATGGGGAGAAGGCAACGAGGTGGGATTCCACGCGGCGGACGTCGACGAGGGAGCGCCGGGAGGAACATAGGTGAAGGAGGCGGGCATAGACGGAGTCGGGGAACGGGGCGCCGGAGGAGGAGACGGTTGCGATGGCCTTCCGGAGGTCGCCGGAATCGAGATGGCGGATGATGGTGGAGGCGGAAGAGGCGGCGGGGGAGGCGCGTTTGGGGCGGACGGCGTGCTGGATGAGACGATCGAGGACTGATCGAGCTGTCGCCGCCATTTGGACGCGGATCCGAGGATCCGTTTCCAATCCGATTTTAGATTCTAAAAAATTATTATATCGTGAAAAAATTGCAAAACCAAAAAAACTATTTTTATTTTAAAAAATAAATTAGAGTAAATAATAATCTTATTGAAAAATTTTAAATTTCACGTTTTTACAACGTTAAAAATTGAGCGAAGAGTGGTGACTATTTAATTTAACTTAAATTGATAATGTTGATTTAGTTTCACAAAATTAAATAGAGAAAAAAAAGTTGAATTTCATGTAATTTGATTAGGAACATAATCCATGTTATCAAAATTATTTAGATTTATCTTTTTGAAATACATTTTTCTATTTATAAAGGAATATTTTGATATTTTTTTTCATTGTGTTAAGCATTTAAAACTTAGAAAGTAATTTTTATGAAAGGAAAGTGCATTTTTTTATACATGATATATTTATGATTATTACAAAAAATGAAAATCCCAGTAGCCACATCTCTGGGGTTGTCGGTCCGGTCCTACGGAAATTTCTCACCAACCACCAGGGTAAATCGGGAAGCGCATACGGTGGCCAATCCAGCATCCTTTGATTGCGTTCCCCATTTGGAGGAAAATTCTTGCAAATACGCCATAGTTGGGGATTGAACCGCGGTCCCTGAGTACCCGAATGTCCTACCGTTGCACCATTCCCCGGGGCATATTTATGATTATTACAGCAATTACAATCTTTATACCAATAATCGAATTATTAAAAAGAGAAATTAAGTAAAACTTCCTGTTTACACCCTTAAACTTTCTGTAATAACCCATTCTACGTTTCAGAAATGCGTCTTCTCGAAAGCGAGTCTAGCGACCACTCAGCTCGAACGATTGATTGAAATCGCCATTGAAATCGCCGGACGGCGGCGAATTCGCCACCGAAGAAATCTTCCCTGTGGCGTCGTATGCCTCAAGCTCCGGTGTGAAGTACATCGGTACCGGCTTCTTGGGCGGAAGCACCGGCAATGGCGCCTCGAAGCTCAGCGCGCTGATCACCTGCTTGATGGATGGCCGCAGCGACGAGTCCGGGTGGGCGCACCACAGTCCGACCACCATCAAGCTCTCGATCTGCCTCGATTCGAAGTCTCTATCCAGTCTCGCATCCACCGCCTCCAAGATCTTCCGGTTTCCGTAGAGATCCCAAACCCAATCCACCAATCTCATCTTGCTCTGCGGCTCCATCGGCTCGATCGTCCGCCTCCCGCACGCGATCTCCAGCGCCACAATGCCGAAGCTGTATATGTCCGATTCCTTACTCACCTTGCCGGTGTAGAAGCACTCCGGCGCAATGTATCCCCTGGTACCGGCCAGATCGGTGGTTTGCAGGTCGCCGTCGTGGTCGACGAGCCTCGCGAGCCCGAAATCGCCCAGCTTGGCATTGAACGCCGAGTCGAGCATCACGTTGCTCGGCACCACGCACTGCTCCCATTCCTCGTGCAGGTAGAAGAGAGCCGACGCCGGACCCATCGCGATCCTGTGCCGCGCCGGCCACTGTAAGAACTTCGCTGTGCCGTAGAGGTAATAATCGAGGCTCCCATTGGGCATGAACTCGTACACCAGCAAGAACTCGGTCTTGGTGTGGCACCACCCGATGAGCTGCACCAAGTTCCGGTGTCTCAGCCGGCTGATGATCTTGACCTCTGAGATGTACTCCTTCCTCCCCTGTTTCGAACCCTTGGAAATCCTCTTGATGGCCACGTCGAGATTTAAGACACTCAGCCAACCTTTGTAGACCGACCCGAAGCCGCCCTCTCCGAGCTTCTTCTCTTCTGAGAAACCCTCTGTTGCGAGTGACAATTCCCGGAAAGAGAACCTCTTCGGTCCTCGTTGGCTCTCAAACTCCTGATCTATATCCTCATCCCAGTCCATGTGCTCCTCTAACTCTCTAAGTCATTCTTCTTCGTCCTGTTCTTGATGCAAATCAAGCATGTCGAGCACAATACAACCACCAAGACCACTCCAATGGCAGAACCTATGATGATTACAACCATGTGTTTGTTCTTCTCTGGTTGCAGAGTCGAGTTGAAGGACCATGATATAATGCTATGCATCTCAGTGAAGTTACCAGTGGCCGCGGAGAACCCAACTGCTACAAGCTCCGGGAGGGCTTCTCTCAGATCAACAATGCAGCTTACGCTGTAATTGGCACTTGGCGATTGATTCGTCTCTGGATAGGTCAGGAAGAGGCTCAAGTTGTGGGTGATGGAATCATAATCCACCCGTGCATTACCAACTCTGTGCTCCTTGATGCTGCTGCTCCAATTAACATACTTCGAAGAGTTGATTGAGTTTATGTCAATGCCGAGATGTTCGCCTTCTGGATCCCATTCATAGTTGCTGAAGGTGTCAAACTCCACTGCCACTGCCTTACTGGTTGAATTGACGATTGTGGTGTTGGAATAGAGGCCAAGGTAGCCACCTTGAGAATATAAGGGAAGCTTGGCAGGGTATGGTGCAAGGAAGAAGGCAAAGCCATCAGCATGGTTCGTGGCATTGGAGTTGATGATGAAGGAGAATTGTGTGGTGAAGCTAGTGAGTTCTTTCGTTTTGTTTTTCCAAAGGAGGAGTGGATCGTTATAGGTTGCTCTGCTAGAGTCTGCCAAACTTGCACCATCTTTGGTGAGCATTATGGCGGAGCTAGTAATGTCCGCATTGCCTTCAAATGTGATCTTGGACTGTGAGGCCGGATCGAAGCTAGGGAAGTTGAAAGAGATCGAGGTTGCCGATGGCATAACTATTGCCAAGAAGAGAACAGGTAAAATCCTTGCTTTTTGCAGAATCATAGCTGAAATTTGACAGAAAGTAGTTGCTAACTATTCTACAGTACAAGTTAATATAAAGACAATCAGTAACACGGTAAAAGCAAATTTCTTTTTGCTGATTATCTCAAGGCAGCTTTAGGTCCATAAAACATAGATTTATCAGTCATGATTTAGTGAGGTGCATAGGGAAATGGGTAAATTTCACTAAATGGTTTCAGCTCCCAATCTCTTGGGAAAGAAAGCTAAGGTAAAGAAAAGGTAAATGACACTCAGACAAGAACCAAGAACCACAAATCAAGCTAGAATATGACCACAAAATCGAGAGGCTTATGAGTTATAGTTCATCCATGGTTATCCTTTCCCCAACATGCATGCACAACCATCTTGAAGCAATATGCTAATTGCTTACACCAACACTAGGTTGTTTCTGAGATACCTGATAATAATTGAAGAATGTATATGACCATAAAATAGGGTGATTTTATTAGTCATGTTCCATTAATGCAACATAAGGGAATGAACTTCATCTCTAAATTCCCCACACTTCCCAAATCCCTGAAACAATTCAGCTATCTTATAGCATACAATAAGAGAAGTTACTGAGTTTTTAATTGCAGCATTCAGACAAGAATTTGCTGGTGTAAACTAACACAAAAGGCAAGAGCAACTGTTTGATGACTACTTAAGGCAGTAGCACCAGTTAAGATTACCAACATCATGTACAGTAATTGAGAATTTTATGTTTGTATTATATTTCTTGATCTAGGTATCCAAAAAGCATACGAGGACATACCTTTGGTTCTCCTTAGTAGAGAGAGAGAGAGAGAGAGAGAGAGAGAGAGAGAGAGAGAGAGAGACTTATTTCCAAGAAAGAAAAAGAGTACTTCAATCACTAAGATCCTATGAAGCTTTAAAAGAAAGTCTTAGAATGCCACAGTTGGACTTTTATCAAAAAGGGTGCTTTGTCATTTACCCCTAATTCTATAGCACTCTCACTCACTTGCCCACTAATATTATACAGGCTATACATTTTTTTTCAAAATGTATGATATTATAGGGCAGCCCGGTGCACGAAGCTCCCGCCATACGGGGTCCGGGAAAGGATCCATTGTACGCAACCTTACCTTGCCTTTGGCAAAATGTATGATATTATATTTTTTTAAAAACTAGAGAGCAAAATGATATAAATTATGTCATAGATATTTAAAAACCACTACAAGTACATGAGTTATAGATTTTAAAAAATAATAAAAATATACCTTTTTAAATTATAAATTTAAAAATATTATAAAATGTATTTTAAAAAAATAATAATAAAGACCAAAGTGATACAAATTTTGTAAAAAGAAATGATACACTACATGAAAACGCAGCACGAAAACGCAGCACGAAAACGCAGCATGATACACTACACTACATGGATGTGGGACCCAGGTCTATAGTGTATCATGCTGTATTTTCATGCTGCGTTTTCATGTAGTGTATCATTTCTCTTTTGTAAAAGACTTGCATTGTTTCCATAGGATTTTTATTATGGGCCAAAGTATTGATTGAATCACTCAAACTTGATTTCTTTACTGTGGTTATATTATATACAACAGTTCATGGATTTGCTTTTGCTATTCTGAGCAGCAAATTCCATTTGCACACTGCAACGAAGCTGGTCTTCTGTGGCACAAAAGTTAAAGGACTTCCATTGTTTCCACAGGCAAGTAACTGAAAGAATATTCCTCGAGAAAAAGATAAGTCTTGTGTCTTCTTTTAGGAGTATGTTTCATGAGCACAATTTTTCTGCATCTAATGCATATTTTCAAAATATTACAGGTCTAGGTCTTGTGTAGACTTCTACTGTTTCTTGAGCACAGTTTGTCTGCATCTAATGCATATTTTCAAAATATCTTTAATTATGCTAAGGATTCTTTGTCAAATAGGAACCTTTGTTCCTTGATTGGGAAATGCTTGATGCAATACACATGGAAACAAAAGAAGGAAAGTTCATGGCAGTGTCTTACATACGTTCTCAACAAGTGGATCAGAAACATCTCTACTCTCAGCCATAGGCATATCCGAGGGTATTAAATGTAAGTTGTTATCAATCGATTACAACAAGGTTAAGTCGATCTACATATAGATTTTTTTCTTGAGTCAATAACGTCAAGTCAATCTATCTATAGATTTTTTTTCTTGAGTCAATAACTATGCACTGATTCAATCCAACAATAAGAATTGGTTTGTGGGAGAGCTTCATAAAAGACTTGTAAATCAGACAACATAGTCGAAGTCTTCATACAAGGCAATGTTATCTTGTAGATTTTTCTCTGAAGGTTTCTTTCAGGGGATTCTCTCTTTGGAAGTTAATGAGCATAATTATACCAACTCTAGGACCAGTATAGGAAGGGTTAAGCTCCAGACAGAGACACCAACTGCATCAATCATAGGTCAAAACAATACCAACTCTAGGACCACGAGCTAACTGTTGGAAAGTTTCTATGGTTTAGAATAAAGATTGGAATATTTATGTATAAAGATATGGACGAGAATATAAGATAAATTTGTATGTTAGTATGATACAAATATGCATAAATGTTAATTTAAGTACACGTAAATGATATTCTTTTCATGTGATCAATTTGAGATATAATTAGGCCGAACACTATTATCAATTCCTCCTGCATCTGCATACCATGTAAACAAAGATTTATTGCAATCAAATAACAATAGAAGTGTTAGTTTCATAATTGAAAATAAAAAAGTTATTCATAGTGTTTCTGAGAAAATATTTCTAGTTGTTCAGCAACGTCACTTGTTTATGGAATGTGACCACAAGTTTTTTTAAGACTTTCACTCGTTTAATGGTGTTTTTTTTAAAGTTCTGTATGATGTATTTATATTCAGTTGAATGTTCAGTTAATCATATATTATCAACTTGTATCGTTTGTTTAATTTGACGAGGTTTGTCAATTGTCATAAGCTAGCTACAAGGGCTGGAGATATTAATTAATTAAGATGTCAACGTAACTGCAGTACTAGAGAAGATGCATGGAATATAATATATAGGAAAATGAGATTCATAGAATCATTCACGCCCCATAAAAAGAACAATTTGCTCTAAGATTAAGCCCCACAATCACACAAATAATACCGTACGTTGTATAATTAGGGAAATTTTTGACACAGTCTCCTCACAAACACACGGTTTTTTTGACATTTTAGAGGGTAACTGGATGATTAAAAATTAATTTCAATTTTTAAAAATAATAAATAAAATAAAATTTAAAGGAAACCAAGTGGATGAACAAGTCGACCCATTTGATTTTGTTTTTTCTGTGATTGGAATGGTTAAACACATTAAAAGATTAATTCAATACGATTAAATTAAACCGGCCGGTTGGTATGGTATACGCGGTTTTGAAAACATTTTCGAGTAAATTAATTGAGTTGACGAGGGAGCAATAAATGCTTTAATTTTGCCAATGCCGTGGCACGTTGATGTCAAAGGTAAGAAATAATTCGGGGTTTTTTTTATATCGGTTCGAACCGTAGATTGCTTCTGCTCCGGCTCAACTCCTTGGATCGAGAAGTATTTTAGAAATTACTCAAAAATAATTGATAATGACTGAGAATCAATTTAAGATATATGTTCACTTTGAGTTTCTATATTTATCCTGTTAAAATTAAAATTTCTTCTTGATTTTTATTTCTTATTTTTTTAAATAAAATTGCGATATGGTTTACGTCTATGCTCGATCTCTTAAGCAAAAGTTGTAGGGTCTAAAGAATGTCCATATCTCCACAATGACATGATATTGTCCACTTTGGGCCTAAGCCCTCATGGTTTTGCTCTTGGGCTCTCCCCAAAAGGCCTCATACCAATGGAGATACTTTCCATCCTTTTAACCCCATGATCTTTTCCATGTACTTTAGATGTGGGACTATGTTTGCACCCTTGCAACCCAACAATCCCCCCCTCAAACAAAGGACCACAGGCCCCCCTGAATCCTCGACCCACCAGGACTTTTTCACCTAGCCGCAACTAGGACTTTTTGCCCCTCGGTCCACCCGACCTACTAGGACTTTCACCTAGCCGCAACTAGGACTTTTTGCCCCTCGGTCCACCCGACCTACTAGGACTTTCACCTGGTGTCTGGTCCTCTTGATTCAGACACGGGAGCACCCACTTCCTTTGTTTTTAAGGTTCAAAGCACATGGTTAGATCTGGATCATGGCTCATCCGGCGGTTAGTCCGGTGAAGAGCGGTCTCGCTCTGATACCAATTGTAGGGTCTAAAGAATGTCCATATCTCCACAATGACATGATATTGTCCACTTTGGGCCTAAGCCCTCATGGTTTTGCTCTTGGGCTCTCCCCAAAAGGCCTCATACCAATGGAGATACTTTCCATCCTTTTAACCCCATGATCTTTTCCATGTACTTTAGATGTGGGACTATGTTTGCACCCTTGCAACCCAACAAAAGTATTATTCCCTGATCTACTATCTAATTATTTCTTAATCTTTCTTTGATAATTTACTATTCTAATTTAACATTTGAGGTGTCAATTGATTTCAGCAATAATTTAAACCTTTTCTTTTATCAATATTTTTTATATTCTAGCAAATTAAATGGTCTTAAATTATTTAACATATAAATATAATATTTAATTATAATCTAATATTTTAAAATTGGAGCACTCAAACAAGCTTTTTTTTTTAATTAATTGGCTTGTCCGAGTTAATTGTGTAGCCTGATCAATTGACTAGTAGTTTGTTAAATGAACCTATTTTTTCAATATTTTTATCTTTGATAATTGCTGAATAAAATTTTGGTGGTTGAACGTTGATTTTTAAAACCTTGTTTGTATATAATTTGCTTTAGAAGTTCGTATAAATCATTATTTTGTCTACATTATCGTTAAATTATTGATTGCTAATTTCTTTAAAAATGATAAATTAATTTTTAGAGATCTTTTTCCTCTGAAATTAATTTATGCTGTTTATTTAAAATTTATCTAACATCGATCAAGACATGCTTACACATCTGAATCAATAACACTATAAAACTCATTACTTGATTAATTTTTGAAAAAAAAAAATAATTATATTACATGTTTTCCAAATTTTATAATCTTAAATTGGTAAATGATGGAATGTCGATATATAGCACTTAAAATCACTTGTTAAAATTTGAGCTTATTATATAGAAACTAATACTTTTTTGTGCTAATAATTAATAATGTTGTTAATGTTATAAACGAACAAGACAAAGACTAATAGAGAGCAAAGGAGAGAAATTCTTATTGCTTGTCTCAATGGTACATCTCTACAAGGCTTCATACATGTCCTATTTATAGGACTAATACAAGAACAAAAATTAATGAGTATTAATATGAAATTAAATTTCTCATATTAATGCTAGAATATAATGCACCAAGAGTTACACAAAATGGCATAATTGCATCCATTTACTATTACATTTATAATACTCCCCCTTGGATGCCATTTATATACTGTCTCATTAAAAACCTTACCAGGAAAACCCAGTGGGAAAAAACCATGGTGAAGGAAAAAAGAGTGCAGTATGTAAACTCCCCCTCTTTGTAACATCACTTTAAACTTTCGAGTCTCCGCATGCCAATTTTATACACTAACCTTTTAAAGGTCGTAGTAGGCAATGCTTTTGTAAATAGATCTGCTAGATTATCTGATGAACGAATTTGATGAACATCAATATCACCCTTTTTCTGGAGATCATGAGTGAAAAAGAATTTTGGTGATATGTGTTTCGTTCTATCGCCTTTAATATATCCTCCCTTTAATTGTGCAATGCAAGCAGCATTATCCTCATATAAAATTGTTGGAGAATTCTTATTCACGGATAAACCACATGACTCTCGAATGTGATGTATAATTGATCTCAACCATACACATTCTCGACTTGCTTCATGAATTGCTATGATCTCGGAATGATTTGAAGATGTGGCGGTAATTGTTTGTTTCATAGATCTCCAAGATATAGCTGTACCACCATATGTGAATACATAACCCGTTTGAGATCTACCATTATGAGGATCAGATAAATATCCTGCATCTGCGTATCCAATCAATTTAGCTTCACGTACATATGGATAATATAATCCCATGTCCATAGTACCTTGAAGGTACCGAAAAATATGCTTAACTCCATTCCAATGTCTCTTTGTTGGTGAAGAACTATATCTCGCTAATAAATTTACTGCAAATGATATATCAGGTCTAGTATGACTAGCCAGATACATTAGCGCTCCAATAGCACTAAGATATGGTACTTCAGGACCAAGTAGTTCTTCATCATTCATACGAGGTCGAAATGGATCTTTATTTACATCAAGCGATCTCACGATCATTGGACAACTCAAGGGATGTGCTTTATCCATAAAAAATCTCTTTAACACTCTGGATGTATAAGCAGATTGGTGGACAAAAATTCCATTCTCTAAATGCTCAATTTGCAAGCCAAGACATAATTTTGTTTTCCCGAGATCTTTCATCTCAAATTCTTTCTTGAGATAATCAACTGTTTCAGATAGTTCATCTGTTGATCCAATAATATTCAGATCGTCTACATAAATTGCAATTATTACAAATTGTGATCCAGATCTCTTAATAAACACACATGAACATATTGGATCATTTTGAAATCCATTCTTTAACAAATATTCACTGAGACGTTTATACCACATACGTCCAGATTGTTTCAATCCGTATAGAGATCTACATAATTTAACCGAGTAAAGGTCTCGACGATCTGAATTACATGCTTCTGGCATTTTAAATCCTTCAGGGAGTTTTATGTATATGTTGTTCTCAAGAGAGCCATATAAATATGCCGTAACAACATCCATCAATCTCATCTGTAATTTCTCGTGGATTGATAAACTTATCAGAAATCGAAATGTTGTTGCATCCACCACAGGAGAATATGTCTCCTCATAATCAATACCAGGTCTCTGCGAGAATCCCTGGGCAACAAGTCGTGCCTTATATCTGACAATTTCATTTTTCTCATTTCTTTTTCTTATAAATACCCATTTATAACCGATCGGTTTAACACCTTCAGGGGTACGGACGACAGGTCCAAAAACTTTATGTTTTGCGAGCGATTTTAATTCAGCTTCAATCGCATCTTTCCATTTTGGCCAATCATTTCTCCGTCTGCATTCTTCTACAGACTTTGGTTCAAGATCCTCGTCTTCATTAACAATATCGCATGCTATAGCATATGCAAAATTTTCATCGACGTCGATTTCATCTCGATTCCATCTTTTTCCAGTCAAAACATAGTTTATAGAGATCTCTTTATTTTCAGGTACCTGTGATTCTTCTGTAATCATTTTCTCAATGACTGGATGCTCTTCTGGAGTAATTGTTTCCTCAGTTTGAGCCTTTACTTCCTTTCTTTTTCGAGGATTTTTATCTTTGGAACCGACTGGTCTACCACGCTTCACTTGCACATTAGGCTCATTAGCAATAATGGGTTGCCCTTCAGGAACATCAATTCTAATTGGAGCATTTGCAGCTGGAATATAAGACTTCGTAACTTTCTTAGGGTCAGTAAAAACATCTGGCAATTGATTTGCTAAATTTTGCAAGTGAATAATTTTCTGAACTTTGAGTTCAGATTGCTTTGTACGAGGATCATAATGAACTAATGATAACTCACGCCAGTTTATTTCTTTTTCCAACTGCTTATTTTCCCCTTTCAATGTTGGAAATATCATTTCATCAAAATGACAATCGGCAAACCGTGCCGTGAATAAATCACCCGTCAATGGCTCAAGATATTTAATTATAGACGGTGATTCATATCCAAGATATATCCCCAATCTCCTTTGGGGTCCCATCTTTGTGCGTTGTGGTGGAGCAATTGGCACATATACCGCACAACCAAAAATTCTAAGATGGGAAATATTTGGTTCCTGACCATAAACCATTTCCAAAGGGGAGACCTCATTATAATGTGTAGGTCTGATACGAATTAATGCTGCCGCGTGTAAAATAGCATGTCCCCAAGCTTGTATCGGAAGTTTCGTTTTCATAAGCAACGGTCTTGCAATTAGTTGAAGGCGTTTTATCAATGACTCTGCAAGACCATTTTGTGTGTGAACATGTGCTACTGGATGTTCAACACTTATCCCAATTGACATACAATAATTATTAAAAGCTTGGGAAGTAAATTCTCCAGCATTATCAAGACGAATAGATTTAATTGAATAATCCGGGAAGTGAGCTCGTAATTTGATAATTTGCGCAAGCAATCTTGCAAATGCTTGATTACGAGTTGATAATAAACACACATGTGACCATCTTGTTGATGCGTCAATTAAGACCATAAAATATCTGAATGGTCCACATGGTGGATGAATAGGCCCACATATATCACCTTGTATTCTTTCAAGAAATTCCAAGGGTTCAGCCCTGATTTTAGATGGTGATGGCCTTATTATTAACTTCCCTTGTGAACAAGCAGCACAAGAAAATTCATTGGGTAGAAAAATCTTCTGGTTTTTCAGTGAATGCCCACATGAATGATTAATTATTCTTCGCATCATAATAGCTCCAGGATGTCCCAATCTATCATGCCATGTAATAAAACTATGTTGATCGACAAACTTCTGGTTTGTAACGACATGTACTTCGCCAACACTTATGTTTGTGAAATATAATCCAGAGGAAATTGCGGGTAATTTTTCTAAGAAACATTTTTTACCCAAGATGATACTTGTGATAGATAAATATTCTTTATTGCCTTCATTTGAAGTCTCAATGTGATATCCATTTCTGCGGATATCTTTAAAACTCAATAAATTTCTTTGAGATTTGGACGAATACAATGCATTATCAATATAAATATTTGTTCCTCTGGGTAATATAATATTTGCTCTTCCGGAGCCTTCAATAATTTTGGAACTACCTGATATTGTATTCACGCATGTCTCATTCATCACCAAGAAGATAAAAAATTTCTTGCTTTTCAAAATGGTATGTGTTGAGGCACTGTCTACGAGACAACTACATTTTTCATTCGTCGAGTATTCGCTTCCGGGAACCTCCATTTTCTTCATGAGATAAAATAAGATATTAAGATAAAAATAAACATGAACAATACAAACACAACATCAAACTAAATATCAAGTTGGTGGATAAGGTACATCTTTCTTATCAAGAGGGAGTTCATGATATTATTAAAATTATTTTAAGTATTTGAATGAACTTGATTAATAAAATTAATTACTCAAAATATGCGAAAATATAAATAAGAACTATGTAATCATGGAATTTCATTAAACATTATAAAGAAAACATAAATATCAAATGACATCATTGTTATTTTCATGCTCGACAAGAAAATCGGCTTTATCAAATTGGGAGAAATCATCAATACCAAAAGTTATTTTATCATCACCGGAAGCCGAAGTCGAGTTGGTCTCCATTATCAATTTTCTGTTATTGGAAACAAAGTTGGTCTCAATGTTCCCTTTTCCTTTTAGCGAAGCTTGATAAAGATCGATAAAATGCTTCGGCGTACGACAGGTACGTGACCAATGACCCTTCATGCCGCAATGATAGCGTTTGTTCTCTACGGTCTTATTGATTTGATTCTTTTTATCATCATGCATCTCTTTGTTGTTCTTCCCTTTCTCCATATAATGGGGAGAATTATTGCGAAAATAGTGTCGACCACCACCACCACGTCCACGACCATATCCACGTCCACGTCCATTTCTACGGGCACGACGGCCACGACCACGATGTTGTCCTTCATAATTAGATGATGTCACATTCACTTCAGGGAATGGAGTCGATCCGGTTGGACGAGCTTCATGATTCTTCAACAAAAGTTCATTATTTTGTTCAGCCAATAATAGACATAAAATCAATTCGGAATACTTCTTAAATCCTTTTGCACGATATTGCTGCTGCAGGAGCACATTCGATGCATGAAAAGTGGAGAATGTTTTCTCTAACATGTCTCCATCAGTAATAGTTTCTCCACATAATTTGAGTTGAGAAGTAATTCGAAACTCCAATTTCGTGAGGTTCGACATGATGACTATAATAGAAACTAAATGATGAGATAAAAATAAACAAGATTGAAAGTTTTCAAGAATACCGTTGTCAACCTCGATGGACTTGACTTTCACAAATGAGGCACGAAACTTGGCTACCACGGACGAGGAGGGAGCCTTGACCTTTGTTTCGGAAACGAGAGCTTCGTGCTGATAACGTGTTATAAACGAACAAGACAAAGACTAATAGAGAGCAAAGGAGAGAAATTCTTATTGCTTGTCTCAATGGTACATCTCTACAAGGCTTCATACATGTCCTATTTATAGGACTAATACAAGAACAAAAATTAATGAGTATTAATATGAAATTAAATTTCTCATATTAATGCTAGAATATAATGCACCAAGAGTTACACAAAATGGCATAATGGCATCCATTTACTATTACATTTATAATAGTTAATTATATTTTTACAATTGTTGTAATGTTTCGCAACCAGTACAAGCAGAAAATCACTAGAAATTCTGTTGTAATATAATGCATGCACTTTTGATAATGATAATTCAGAATCCTGCAGGAAAAGGAGATTCACACTGCAGAAATCACACACCCTGAAAAGAAAATTTCGGTTTAAAGATTACAAAAAATATATCAGAAAACTCAACACCTTGTTTACTCGTACCAAATTAATATTTACTGCGACAATTCATAGACTTGTATAATTAATAAGATCACAAATTAAAGTACTGCAGATATATAGGAATGGAGTTCCTGCATGCCCATGTCTCTCTTTAATTCCTCATTCCTCTCAGATATCAAACCTTTCACTATAGCACAAACACTTTTCTTAATTCTCTCTTTACTTTTCCTTCTTTCCCACAGTAATATAATTGTCACACGCACAGTTATTACATGTAATCTCCAACACACTTTCCACACACATATCTATAGATACATATAATCTTCAACACGTACGGCATAGATCCTTAATTTGTATAATTAAGTGTTGCCAAAAGGAAGCCAAATTGGCAGAGCGATCCCAAAAAGAGCTTGCAAGAAAGCCGCTAACGCAGTTGAACCAAGCATAGCAGCTGCCGTTGTACCCCACTTTGATGGTTTCCACACTTGATTATTATTACCAGCTGCAGCTTGTTGGTTTATGGAACCAGAACCATAAGCAGGTGGTGGATAGCCATAGGATTGATAATCAGAAGGATTTGGGGGCTGCCCATGGCCGTAGTTATATGGATGATGAAAGGAGGAATAAGGAGGTGGTTGTGCATGATAAACGTTGCCATACACGTTGGGCTGTGGTTGCCAAGGATTTGGGGGCTTCTCATAGTAAGCAGGTGGTGGATAGCTATAGGATTGATAAACAGAAGGATTTGAGGGCTGCCCATGGCCATAGTTATATGGATGATGAAAGGAATAAGGAGGCGGTTGTGCATGATAAACGTTGCCATACATGTGCTGTGGTTGCCATGGATATTGGAAACCGGCAAATTGTTTGTCATCATGTTTGCAGTGATGATTAGCTGGAGCAGGAGAAGATGATTTCTCCTGGTCATGGCTATGGCCATGGCCATGGATGAAATTGCGGTAATAATCGACGCATCTCAAATGGACATCAAAGATATGTGGCTCAGTGGCGTAGAAGGGCAAACCATGCAGTGGATCTCGACACATGCAGCATAAGGCCCCCTCGTCAGGAGCTTCCTCCACCAGCACCGCCTTCATGTACATGCTGCCATTGAAGAACTCGACCACCTTGGAGCTGTTTCCTGCCATAACTAATGAAGCCTGCAAACGTTAATATGATTGTCTTCAATATCTTGTTGGAGAATGGAGATATATGATGAAACCACAAGATTAATTGTTTATAAATATCTTAATTAATTTCAAGTTACTTGAAGAATAAGTTTTGGTGCATTTAATTTATAAATATCTAATGCATATTTTCAAAATATTATCTTTAATTATGCTAACGATTCTTTGTCAAATTGGAAACTTTGTTCCTTGATTGGGAAATGCTTGATGCAGTACACATGGAAACAAAAGAAGGAAAGTTCATGGCAGTGTCTTACATTTGTTCTCAACAAGTGGATAAGTGACACCTCTGCTCTCAGCCATAGGCATATCTGAGGCATTAAATGTAAGTTATAGATTTTTTTTCTTGAGTCAATAACGTCAAGTCAATCTATCTATAGATTTTTTTTCTTGAGTCAATAACTATGCACTGATTCAATCCAACAATAAGAATTGGTTTGTGGGAGAGCTTCATAAAAGACTTGTAAATCAAACAACGTAATCGAAGTCTTCATACAAGGCAATGTTATCTTGTAGATTTTTCTCTGAAGGTTTCTTTCAGGGGATTCTCTCTTTGGAAGTTAATGAGCATAATTATACCAACTCTAGGACCAGTATAGGAAGGGTTAAGCTCCAGACAGAGACACCAACTGCATCAATCATAGGTCAAAGCAATACCAACTCTAGGACCACGAGCTAACTGTTGGAAAGTTTCTATGGTTTAGAATAAAGATTGGAATATTTATGTATAAAGATATGGACGAGAATATAAGATAAATTTGTATGTTAGTATGATACAAATATGCATAAATGTTAATTTAAGTACACGTAAATGATATTCTTTTCATGTGATCAATTTGAGATATAATTAGGCCGAACACTATTATCAATTTCTCCTGGATACCATGTAAACAAAGATTTATTGCAATCAAATAACAATAGAAGTGTTCGTTTCATAATTGAAAATAAAAAAGTTATTCATAGTGTTTCTGAGAAAATATTTCTAGTTGTTCAGCAACGTCACTTGTTTATGGAATGTGACCACAAGTTTTTTTAAGACGTTCACTAGTTTAATGGTGTTTATGGATCTAAACTATATTAATTGTTTCTCTTGTTGTTCTTTTAAGTTCTGCTTTAATTATCAAGGCAATGACCATAAGTCTCTTGTATTTTATTTCTCCTGTTTTTTTTTCTCGGACTTTGTACTTAAAATGGCCTTTGTTTTCATAAGTTGTCAATTGAATCAATCTGCTAGTCTAAATTAATTTATTGTTGTTGGTTTAAGTCTCTGAATTCAAGTGTTCAATAGCAGTTGCTCAATGAAAAGACATCAATTTGGGTGGCTGTTTGCTCCTTAATCTAAATTTTGTTCTCTTTGTTTTTGGAGTCTTAACATGCAAAATTGATCCATTTCGATAGAGATCCAACTCTCTTGTCCCTGCGTGAAATTTATTAATCATTTCAGCAGCAGAAATACATGGCGGTACTTTTTGTTCAGGACACATTATTAAAAGGAATGAAGCCGCCCTCTCCAAGCTTCTTCTCTTCTGTGGAATCCTTGTTGCGAGTGACAATTCCCGGAAAGTGAACCTCTTCGGTCCTCGTTGCTCTCAAACCTTCCTCCAGTTCTTACTGCAAATCAAATCTTCCTCCAGTTCTTGCTGCAAATCAAGCATGTCGACCATAATAGAACCGCCGAGACCACTCCAACAACAGAACCTATGAAGATGATAACCAAGTCCATTTGTTCGTTCTTCACTGGTTGCAGGGTCGAGTTGAAGGACCATGATATAATGCTATGCATTTCAGTGAAGTTACCAGTGGCCGCGGAGAACCCAACTGCTACATGCTCCGGGAGGGCTTCTCTCAGATCAACAACGTAGTTTAAGCTGTAATTGGCACTTGGCGATTGATTCGTCTCTGGATAGGTCAGGAAGAGGCTCAAGTTGTGGGTGATGGAGTCATAATCCACCCGTGCATTACCAACTCTGTGTTGCTTGATACTGCTGCTCCAATTAACATACTTCGAAGAAATGATTGAGTTTATGTCAATGCCGAGATGTTCGCCTTCTGGATCCCATTCATAGTTGCTGAAGGTGTCAAACTCCACTGCCACTGCCATACTGATTGAATTGACGATTGTGGTGTTGGAATAGAGGCCAAGGTAGCCACCTTGAGAATATAAGGGAAGCTTGGCAGGGTATGGTGCAAGGAAGAAGGCAAAGCCATCAGCATAGTTCTTCTCATTGGAGTTGATGATGAAGGAGAATTGTGTGGTGAAGCTAGTGAGTTCTTTCGTTTTGTGGTTCCAAAGGAGGAGTGGATCGTTATAGGTTGCTCTGCTAGAGTCTGCCAAATTTGCACCATCTTTGGTGAGCATCATGGTGGAGCTAGTAATGTCCGCATTGCCTTCAAATGTGATCTTGGACTGTGAGGCTGGATTGAAGCTAGGGAAGTTGAGAGAGCGAGGTTGCTAATGGCATAACTATTGCCAAGAAGAGAACAGGTAAAATCCTTGCTTTTTGCAGAATCATAGCTGAAATTTGACAGAAAGTAGTTGCTAATTATTCTGCAATACAAGTTAATGTAAAGACAATCAGCAACACAGCAAAACTGAATTTCTTTTTTGTGATTAGCTTAAGGCAGCTTTATGTCCATAAAACATAGATTTATCAGTCATAGAACCAAGAACCACAAATCAAGCTAGAATATGATCATAGATTAGAGAGGCTTATGAGTATAGTTCAACCATGGCAAAGCAATCATAATTGCTCGCGTACCATGGTTCTCCTTTCCCCACATATACAACCATCTTGAAGCAATATACTAATTACTTACACAAACATTAGGTTGTTTCTGAGAGACTTGATAAGAATTGAAGAATCTATATGATCATACAATAGGGTGATTCTATCAGTCATCTTCCATTACTGCAACATAAGGGAACGAGCTTCACCTCTAAATTCCCCCCAGTTCCCAAATCCTGAAAACAATTCAGCCATCTTATAGCATACAAGAAGAGAAGTTATTGAGTTTTTTAATGGCAACATTCAGACAAGAATTTGCTGGTGTAAAATAACACAAAAGGCAAGAATAACTGTTGGGTGACTACTCAAGGCAGTAACACCAGTTTAGGTTACCAATGTTCTTCATGGGTTTATCTCAACAAAGTAGAGGCAACAGCATGTAGAGTAATTGAGAATTTTAAGTTCATATTCAATTTCTTGATATAGTTATCCCAAAAGCATGAGGACATACCTTTGGTTCTCCTTCCTGGAGAGAGAGCCTACTTCCAAGAGAGAAAGGGGGTACTCCAGTCACTAAAATGCCTATAAAGCTTTAAAAGATAGTTACAGAATGTCATAGTTGCATTTTTTGCCAAATAGGAACCTCTACTCCTTGATTGGGAAATGCTTGATGCAATATACACACGGAAACAAAAAGGAGGAATGTTCATGGCAATGCCTTACATATGTTCTCAACAATTGAATGTGATATCCCTGAATCAGGCATACTAGGACATGTAGACTGGACATGTTCAAAGTCTTCTGTTCAGGACTTGAAAGGCAATATTATATTTTAGTTTTCTTTATCTGAATATTACTACCGACATTATCTCTGAAGCTTTTTTTCCTTCAGGTCATTATCTCTTTGGAAGTCAAAGAGGGTAATTCTACCAATACATTTAATGGGAAAAGGAGAAGTGGCAGTATAGGAAGGGCTAAGCTCCAGACAAAGACCAACTGCAATCAATCAGAGGTCAAGTAATGCCAACACTATCACCGGGTGCTAACATGTTGTAAGTTAGTGTCTGTATTATCGAATAGAGAAAATATAGACAAGGATATAAGTTCATATACCAGCATATTCCACAAATACATATGCATATATATCAACTGCAGCAAGCATGTATTATTTGGTCATTGCATTTGTTGTAATGAACAATAATAAAAGTAGTAGTTTCATAATTGAAATTAAAAATGATATTCATAGCGTTTTTGAGTTAATATTTCTGGATCATTGCTTGATTACAGAATCAATGGTGTAGTTTATGGATTTAAACTATACTAATTGTTTGTCTTATTTTTTTTAGTTTCTCTTTTAATTATCAAGTTTCAATAACCATTATTATTAATTAAATTACGTCTCTAATTTTATTATAATTATATCCATTAGAGTTTTTTTAATTATTTGGAATAGAGTTTATTCTTGAATTATATAATTGTCTCCTAATTATTACCTTGCCATATTGATCACAAATTCAATCATGTTGATGATAAACTATGGAGTTAAATGTTCTACGTCCATTAATTAGTTGTGCCCTATTTATGTTTATATGTTAGAAGAATATTCCTTTTCGAGCAACTGCTGCATTATCCATTTACAAAATGCTGATACATCTCAAGTAAGAAACAGAAACAATACGCGGCCAAAACATATTTAAAAATTGTTTTCAACATTCAACAAAACACCAGGGTAAAATGAAAAATTTTCCCTTCAAATATTTTTAAAATGTCTAGATGACTGGTTGAAACTAGGAAAAGGCCCAGAAGGCCAGAAGCATGAATCTAATTGGAACCAATTGTCAGATATACGTACCAGTCAAATCAATAGTGAATTAGAAGAACATTCAACAGGTCAGCGTCAGTAAAATAGTATGGTAGTTCAAGCAAGTCTTGAACAACTGCATCAAACAACAGAATCATCTCATACGAAATATCTGCCACCTCTCTACTCTTTGGTTCACCCTCAAATCTACACACGTAGAGCAAATCTAGTTAGGAGTAGAAAATAACACCAATTTTGTAAATTCGCATGGGTGGCTTCTGAAAGAAACATGTAACTTGGAAGTGGTCTGGCATGTGGCACCATTGTTTTCCTGTTCCATCTGGTCTTATTTGATACATCGAACACGTACAAATCATAAGTGTCATGAACAGCCCAAATCCTTAAAAAAAAAAAAAAAAACTGTTCCTGTGACTTAACCTACCATCTTGGCGAATTCCTGCTCCTCTCTCAGTCGCTTATAGGTCAATTCTTTCTCCTTGATCTGGGCAAGATATGAACAAATACTATTATTACATTTTGAGATACAACATCATGCTGTATTTTATTGATATTTTGGACTAACAAACAACAAAGAACCATTGTCATGAGTTACACTATTTGGGGTAAGCCTTTGTTTAAATGAGACGATGGGAACTGTAGTAGGAATCCAGGATCGTATCAAGGGAACAGTAAACTGCAGTAGCTATTGAAATTTTAGATAGATTTTAAAAATCTTAACAGAAAATGACAATTCGTTTTGGGCAAAACTTTGCTCACCATGTTATGAAACTCTGTTCTCTGAATAGATCTGTAATCCACATTCAAGGCAAGCTCTTGGACTTCAGTGAGAGGCCTTCTCACCCTTTCCGGAAGTGGCAAAGGATCACTGTGCCAAATAAACACTTTTTTTAGGGGCCATTAAGAAAAAAAAGGCTAACTTAGATGGAAGAAGAGTCTGGTGTATTTACTCTCTCAAAATAGGTAGCGCTCTAAAAATTCTTTGCTGTGCCTCCTCTCTTTCTGCCCTTTCTTTCTCGTCCATCCTCCTGTACAAGTCCTCCCTCTTCATGCCTAATGAGGCTTTCCAACACTAGCAAAGCAAAACCTTAAACCTCGGTATCAAAATTGTAACTTCCGTATCAAATTCAAGATATAAGTGGTCTAAAATTAATAACCAGTTGGAATCTATTAATCTGAAACGAAAGCCAATCTCCGCCATTAGTTTATATCCAACATCAGAAAAACGAAACCCTAAACCTCCACCATCGACATCAAGACATTAGCAGGCGCAAACGGAACCCAAACGACGTACGTAGGAGACGTACGGTTCGAACTCTAAACCTCCATTATAGACATCAAGGCATTAACAAAGGCAAATGAAGCCCAACGAGTGCATTCAAGACCAATCAAAGGGTTCGCAACGGATAATAACGAGGGCACAAAGAAACGTACGCGAGACGGCTCGTAGCTGAGAGAAGTCTCGAACCAGAGCTCCGTCCTTCGGACGTCCCTCTCGCCCTCTTCGTTGATGAAAATCCAAAGAACCTGGGGGCCCTGAGCTCTTAAGCCTCGTCGATTTGAAGGACCTCGACGCCTCCGCTCGCCATCATCGGACCTCCCAAAGGTCGCCGATCTTTTCTTGCCGATCGAGACCAATTAATAGAGAGGGGATTGGATCGGATCAACGACGAGCAATGGATCGAAGAGATATTAGCGATCGTTGCGGGTGTAATCCAATTGATTGGTAGATTGAGGTGAGATCATTAGGGTTACTCCTTTTCTTTTTTTGCAGAAGAAAAGGAGTTGATTTTGTGTAGAGGACGAAGGCATCAAATGAACGGAAGGAACTCAACGGTCGTGAAAATTTAAAACTGCAAGCTGTGTGGGCCCTACGACAACGGCTGATTATGTGGCTTTCTCATCGTCTATGTAGCGTTGTCCTCCTTCACGTGCCATGCACGTCTCTTCTGAAGGCTCGGTCGTCGGCATTCGTATCCATGTTCATTGCCCTTCCTCACGTTCATATATATCGTCACAAAGTTGGAAAATAAAATTATATTTTCATGTGATTGATTGAGCAAATACTTTTGTTAATTGAATTTATTAAATAGAATTAAAATATAATTGAATTAGACTTCACCTTTCAGCGAAAGGAAAGGAACATAAAACTGTGTTCAAAGTCCTCCATCATTTCTCAGAGAAATTTAGAGTCAAATAATGTCTGTCTAAAATCAGTCAAACAAGGAGCTCTCTTACTTCAAAAAGTGATAGGATTGTAACTGAAACTCACAGACGGAGGTGAACATGACTAGCTATGAGACTACTTATTTCCGTAACTGCCAGTAAACAGAAGGATATATATATATATCTCTTCATATATATAGGCACGGTTTTTGACATTTTAGAGGGTAATTGGATGATTAAGAATTAAGTTAGTTTTTAAAAAATAATAAGTAAAATAAATTTTAAAGGAAACCAAGTGGATGAACAAGTCGACCCATTTGATTTTGTTTTTTCTGTGATTGGAATGGTTAAACACATTAAAAGATTAATTCAATACGATTAAATTAAACCGGCCGGTTGGTATGGTATACGCGGTTTTGAAAACATTTTCGAGTAAATTAATTGAGTTGACGAGGGAGCAATAAATGCTTTAATTTTGCCAATGCCGTGGCACGTTGATGTCAAAGGTAAGAAATAATTCGGGGTTTTTTTTATATCGGTTCGAACCGTAGTTGATTGCTTCTGCTCCGGCTCAACTCCTTGGATCGAGAAGTATTTTAGAAATTACTCAAAAATAATTGATAATGACTGAGAATCAATTTAAGATATATGTTCACTTTGAGTTTCTATATTTATCCTGTTAAAATTAAAATTTCTTCTTGATTTTTATTTCTTATTTTTTTAAATAAAATTGCGATATGGTTTACGTCTATGCTCGATCTCTTAAGCAAAAAGTATTATTCCATATCTCCACAATGACATGATATTGTACTTTGGGCCTTCATGGTTTTGCTCTTTCTCCCCAAAAGGCCTTATACCAATGGAGATACTTTCCATCCTTTTAACCCCATGATCTTTTCCATGTACTTTAGGTGGGATCAATTGATTTGCAACCCAACAAAAGTATTATTCCCTGATCTACTATCTAATTATTTCTTAATCTTTCTTTGATAATTTACTATTCTAATTTAACATTTAGGTGTCAAATTTCAGCAATAATTTAAACCTTTTCTTTTATCAATATTTTTTATATTCTAGCAAATTAAATGGTCTTAAATTATTTAACATATAAATATAATATTTAATTATAATCTAATATTTTAAAATTGGAGCACTCAAACAAGTTTTTTTTTTTTAATTAATTGGCTTGTCCGAGTTAATTGTGTAGCCTGATCAATTGACTAGTAGTTTGTTAAATGAACCTATTTTTTCAATATTTTTATCTTTGATAATTGCTGAATAAAATTTTGGTGGTTGAACGTTGATTTTTAAAACCTTGTTTGTATATAATTTGCTTTAGAAGTTCGTATAAATCATTATTTTGTCTACATTATCGTTAAATTATTGATTGCTAATTTCTTTAAAAATGATAAATTAATTTTTAGAGATCTTTTTCCTCTGAAATTAATTTATGCTGTTTATTTAAAATTTATCTAACATCGATCAAGACATGCTTACACATCTGAATCAATAACACTATAAAACTCATTACTTGATTAATTTTTGAAAAAAAAAATAATTATATTACATGTTTTCCAAATTTTATAATCTTAAATTGGTAAATGATGGAATGTCGATATATAGCACTTAAAATCACTTGTTAAAATTTGAGCTTATTATATAGAAACTAATACTTTTTTGTGCTAATAATTAATAATGTTGTTAATTATATTTTTACAATTGTTGTAATGTTTCGCAACCAGTACAAGCAGAAAATCACTAGAAATTCTGTTGTAATATAATGCATGCACTTTTGATAATGATAATTCAGAATCCTGCAGGAAAAGGAGATTCACACTGCAGAAATCACACACCCTGAAAAGAAAATTTCGGTTTAAAGATTACAAAAAATATATCAGAAAACTCAACACCTTGTTTACTCGTACCAAATTAATATTTACTGCGACAATTCATAGACTTGTATAATTAATAAGATCACAAATTAAAGTACTGCAGATATATAGGAATGGAGTTCCTGCATGCCCATGTCTCTCTTTAATTCCTCATTCCTCTCAGATATCAAACCTTTCACTATAGCACAAACACTTTTCTTAATTCTCTCTTTACTTTTCCTTCTTTCCCACAGTAATATAATTGTCACACGCACAGTTATTACATGTAATCTCCAACACACTTTCCACACACATATCTATAGATACATATAATCTTCAACACGTACGGCATAGATCCTTAATTTGTATAATTAAGTGTTGCCAAAAGGAAGCCAAATTGGCAGAGCGATCCCAAAAAGAGCTTGCAAGAAAGCCGCTAACGCAGTTGAACCAAGCATAGCAGCTGCCGTTGTACCCCACTTTGATGGTTTCCACACTTGATTATTATTACCAGCTGCAGCTTGTTGGTTTATGGAACCAGAACCATAAGCAGGTGGTGGATAGCCATAGGATTGATAATCAGAAGGATTTGGGGGCTGCCCATGGCCGCAGTTATATGGATGATGAAAGGCATAAGGAGGTGGCTGTGCATGGTAAACGTTGCCATACACGTTGGGCTGTGGTTGCCAAGGATTTGGGGGCTGCTCATAATAAGGATATGGACGATATAAAGGAGGCGGTTGTGCATGGTAAACGTTGCTCTGTGGTTGCCAAGGATATTGGAAACCGGCAAGTTGTTTGTCATCATGTTTGTAGTGATGATTAGCTGGAGCAGCTGGAGAAGATGATTTCTCCTGGTCATGGTCATGGCCATGGACATGGAGGAAATAGGCGTAATAATAATCGACGCATCTCAAATGGACATCGAACATCTGTGGCTCAGTGGTGTAGAAGGGCAAACCATGCAGTGGATCTAGACACAAGCAGCATAAGGCCCCCTCGTCAGGAGCTTCCTCCACCAGCACCGCCTTCATGTACATGCTGCCGTTGAAGAACTCGACCACCTTGGAGCTGTTTCCTGCCATAACTAATGAAGCCTGCAAACGTTAATATGATTGTCTTCAATATCTTGTTGGAGAATGGAGATATATGATGAAACCACAAGATTAATTGTTTATAAATATCTTAATTAATTTCAAGTTACTTGAAGAATAAGTTTTGGTGCATTTAATTTATTTAGGTCGAGCAATCAGATAGTGCATTTGATCACTGAAAGCTATATATTTCTTATAATATTTTTACAAATTAAACATAATTATAATTATTTTAAGGACTAAATTAAAAAATTGTTCTCGATCTTCCATTCAAATTCATTGCAAGCTTTGATTTGGTTAATTAAATACATAATAATTTTCTATAACGACTTACTAACTTATTATTAAATATCATTCATATCATTATCCTCGGTATTAAGAAATGTTAGGACTTAACAACTTGTTGTGTTGAATACATACTTCTGACTATCTAATAGCTATGGCAATACATTTATATATATCCTTCTAAAATAAAATTAATATATAATATATATACACAGATAACTATAACTAATCGCTATATATATATAGCGGGTCAATTAGTTAGTCTTTAAATAAGACATAAATATCAGAGTATAAAACAAATATAATTTTATTAGTTTATTTTATTAATAAAAATTTATTTTATTTGACGAGGCAAATGGAAATGCAAATCATGCATTAAGTCAAATTCATTGGTTTATTTCCCACTTCAACTCTATTCGTTAGTTTCCTTTTCTTAAAAAAAAATAGAAGAACTTGTCAAATATACACTCAACTATTTGAATATTCTTATGTAATTTTATGAGACAATAAGATATTCAAACAAAATATAATATTATATAAGTTCTCAATTTAAAATGAATGGTTAATTTGGATTGAATCCGTCTAGTTGACCCACCACATCAATTAATTTAAAAGAATTAGATTGAAATTTCATACAGTAGACTTAAACAAGCCAGTCTATCCTCACCTGTTCTTGCCCTTTTTTAATGATGAATTTTTGATGGGTCAATTGAGTTCACTGTGGATAGGCCCGTCTGATCGTTTGAGTTTTAAATCATGTTTGATTTGTGAACTAATAAAAGCATGGGTAATTTTTAAAGCAACCTTGAATATTTACCAATTTTTTAAAATATCCTTTAAGATTAAGTATACAATAATTTAAAAGGATAGTTGATAATAATCAAATATTAAAAGGTATTTTAGACAAGCTGATAAAAATGTTTGTGGTATTTTAAAAATTACTCGATAAGTAATTGAGAGTGACTGAGAATCAATTTATTAACAAGGATATAATCACGCTTTATATTTTTAAACTTTTCATATTAAATCATTAATGAAAAGGAATTTAAAAAATCCATAAATATCAAGGGACTAGCTCTATTATTTAGTACGAGAAGCATATTCATTTCCTTGCAAAGCTCCCAAAACTTAAAATTTCTTCTTAATTTTGTCTTATTAAAAATCTAAAATTGCAATATAGTTGTTTTTTAATACATGCTCGACCTCTTAAGCAAACGTATTATTCCCTAATTTACTATCTATTATTTCTTAATCTTTTTTGTATAATTGTGATCGATATCCTATCATAATTTCCTATTCTAAATGTCGTCACCTTTTATAAATTATTATATGGTCATTACCAAAAAGAATCAGTGTGTTTCGTCATTCTATCAAAATTTCTTATTTAATCATTTATTGGTAAAATTATTTTTTTACCATTTTAACATAATAATATATAATTAAACATAAAAAGAATAATAATTAAAAGAATCCAAGAGAAGTGTCCGTCGATTTGCAAGTAACTAATACTTTAAAAATCACACATTTTAAGCTTTTTTATCAATATTTTTTATATTCTAGCAAAGTTTTAAATTGATTAACTTATAAATATCATGGCTTCAAATTTTGATGGTGGAACATTAATTTTTCAAACATTGTTTTTATATACTTTGTTTTAGAATTTAGTGTTGATTAAAACAATTGTTTTTATTACATTATCGTAAAATTATTGATTTTTAATTTCTTTAAAATTAATTTATGTTGTTTATTTAAAATTTCTTAACATATTTATTTTTATTTTTATAATAATATTTAAATTACACATCTGAATATATAAGATTGTAAAATTCATGCCTTGGATTAATTTTTGAAAAGTTAATATTTTGAAAATTATTATTATATTACACATTTTCATAATTTTATAATCTTAAATTGGTAAATGATATAACTAATTTTGTGTTTATTATATGGAGGTTCTCATTTTCACGCAAAAGAATTAACTGGAGTGGTTCTGTATATATATATTTATCTATTACTCATTAAAAATAACTAATCAAGCGTCGAAATCGATCACTTTGCAAGATTCACAATATAAAAATAAAACAAGAACAAATAAATAAGGAAATTTAAACAAGTAGCATATATTAAAACAAGTTTAGTGAAATATGTCCAAATAGAAAATTATCTCCATTAATAAGCTTAAAATCCAATGCCAAGTAGCATATAAATATTCATTAAGAAACTCATTTCTTTGATGTTTTATTAATTAGTAACTCAGTCAACATTGATTTTGTTTATGTGCATCGTCAAAATCAACCAATCAAAATCTTCATGAATAAATTGAACTTTTTAATTCTAGACTTGATCATAGAAAATAAAATAAGAAAAAAAATAGAATGTTTAACCTGCACATTTCTTTCTAATCCCCCTCCCCCCTTTTTCAATTTCTCTCCATTAATTAATCAGATCATAATAATCATAATAAAGTGTTAATTAAGTTTCATCCTTTTTTTCCTTTCTATTTTTCATGAACAACATTTTCTTGATGGCATTCCCTATCAAAACAAGGACAGGATCTCAAGTAACACCTTAAGTTTAATCTAGTTTGTTAACATTTATATATTTCAGCTTGATAACTGTCTTCTACTTGACATTTAGTTTGATAGTGCAATCTGAACCTATAATTAAGAATGCAACTAAATATATTAATTACAAAGGACATAATACATCTACCTATTGGACTTTTAGGATTCAGCTTGGCATCCAAATGTTCCCTATGTTTGCTAGTTAAAGGAAAGAGGAATTAAAGAAGGAAAGGAATATAATGGTCAAAAAGCAAGAAATAGGTAGCAGCTAGCAATACAGTATATAGCTGCAGAAAGTAAACTCCAAGTGCTAACTTATATACAGAAAAAGGTAGAGCTTTGCTGCTTTTTCTATTTTTTAGCTGCTAAAGAGTTAAGCATCCATGAAACAATATAATTCAAATAGACAAAAACATGAGAAAAAGTTGATACACATTCTGTCCACCCGTGCATTCTCAATGCATGCATATGTATGTTCGATTCAAATATATACTGACACAGTTATAATCATGAAGCCAAGCCACTCCTCTAGCTTTGGCAGTAGCATGCAGGAGTACTATTGCACACTCATCAATTAATGCACTGCAATTCTGAACATTATCATCGGAAGAAACAAAAACAAATGTAAGTATAGACACCGACCATTAATTTTCAATATATATATTTATAATGTAGGAAAGAGACAATGAGTAGAGATCAGCTCACAGCTACAATCTCTTACAAACCAAAAAAAGTAAATCCACACTAATATATTCCTGTCTTCCAAAACAGAAATCAAAGAAAAGCAACTTGTTTGATAATATAGATATGATGATGATCTCTCAACTAATTCTAACCACAATCCAAGGTAGAAATTGAGAAATTTATACATGAACACCAATATAATAATCCACTCCTCCAAACTATACTATTATATAAGTTTATTATTTCCCAAATTTATATATTATATATATGCAGTGGATTCTGAGCTTCCTCTAAGAGCAAAGAGTCTTCTTGATGAAGCCACAATGAGTAAAAAAACATGGGGCTCATTTAGAAGCTTGCGACAGAGAAGATATCTCAGATCCATCAAACACACGATTAACATCTTAATTAACTAAAGCATATGTAGTTTAGTTAAGCTTACCACTATATATATTATGAACAATTAGGAGACAATAAAGGATGGGTAAAGTTAAGGAGTACTATAGTCCAGAACAGCAACTCTCCGGCCAACCGCCGGCAAAGGCATCCGTGTCGCAGAAAATTGTAGCTAAATTCTCTTGTGGAGAGATCATCTGCCAATCATTGTTAACGTCGTTGTTGCTCTGAGCTTCTGCTGTCAATCCCTTCGTGAAGACAATGTTCATGTCTCTCGTTGGCATTTCGTCGAACGGAAACACGGCGTGATGGTAGTCCTCCTTCATACCGCAGAATAGTAGCGATGAAGGAGGCAAACATGATCCGTCGGCCAAGTTCGCCGCCGACGGAGGCAAAAGCGGTAGATTAAAACCGCCGGCGGCGTCGATGAATGGCAAAGAAGGGGCATCTAGGGTATGGAGTCCGGCGAAGACGGAGGAGTTATTAGGGTCCTGATGACGCAGGGGAGGAAGGCGGGAGCTGGGGGAGGAAGGCAGAGGCGGAAAAGGGGATTTTTTGGTGGTAGCAGCGGTAGTGTGCTTGTTGTTGCGGCGGTGGCATCGGCCTCCGACGGGGACGTTGCGGAGAGCGCCGCCGCGGGTCCAGTAGCGCTTGCAGGCCCTGCAGAAGTGGCGCGGCTGCGAGAGGCTGTAGTTGTTGTAGTAGCAGAACTTGGTGTTGCCGGAGTCGCACCGCGGGCACCGCACGGCACCGGCGGCGGCGGCCTTCACATTGGAGTTCATCGGAAGCTTTTCGCCGGCCACCATCATCATCTGCAGGTCGCACAAGCGTAGAACAGATTGCGAAGATGAGAGAGAAGAGGTGAGGAAAGTTAGGGCACGGAGAGGAGACGGTGGAGTGGAGGATGGAAGGCAGAGAAAAGAAGGTTCCCTGACAAGAACTAGACAACAAAGGCCGACAATTATTGACTGCTATAGATGGCGACAGCAACCAACAGTGAATCTACCACACTAATCACACCGATGCAGGAATTTTATTTAAAAAATTAATAGAAAAATTAAAGTTCATAATGCAGTAAAAATAAATCTCGTCCGCCCATTGGAGCAATTAAAAAATATTATTGTCTAAACAAATATTTTAGATTTTTTCTTAAAAATAGGACGGTGCAGTGGGGGCCACAGTGTCAGCGAATATGGGTCGCGGGTCCAGTCACCACCCACTATGTCCTGATTAGATTCTCACTGGATTTGGATCTGTGGCGTTCATAAAATGATTAAGTAAATTACATAAATAAACGAATTAATTAGCAATTAACAAATCCCGTTTGCATCTTGAAGCATAAGTTTATTTCTTTAATTAAATGAACTATATATATAGATATGCATAGCCAGTCGGTATATTTTGGTCAAGAAAATTAAGACCTAGTCCGATGGGAGACAACATGTCAAACCTAAGATTTAACTCCATGGTTGAGTAGTTTGGTCTCATATCCTCATTCCAAGTTTAAATTTCATGCTCAAACTCCCTACTATAGTAAGACGGTTGAGCTCCAACCCAACTCCTTTGTGTTATAGGTCGGTGTATCTTGGCTAAAAAAGTCAAGACCTAGTCCGATGGAAGATGACATATTAGACATAAAGCTTAATTCCAGGGTTGAGTAGCTTGATCTCACATTCTCGCTCCAAGTCTGAATTCCACGCTCAAGCTCCCTACTCTAGCCAGATGGTCAAAATCCAACTCGGCTCCTTGCCCGAGTAGCTCCGTGGTCGATCCAACATCCGATTTTGCAACCAGGTCGGCTCAGAACACAACACCCGACTCCTCTCAAGGCTTAACTCGATTTAGTATCCGACTCCAAACTACAACTTGACCCCCTGGTCAATCGGCTTCGTGCCCCACTCGGTGTTCTGCTCAGTATTCAGTCAGCTCGGTCTCTCCGGAGCCCACTGTGAGGTCTTCTTCTCATTCAGCTCGGTCTCTTCAAGTCATATTTCCTTCACTTCATTACTCGGCTTGTCAGACCACCAGAAGGACACGTGGAACTTTAAAATATGTGAGGGTAGCTCACCTACTTCATTAGTACAACAAAAATCATTATGACAAGGTCTGATGTTGTACTAAGCATGGATGAGAGGACCCTTCACTGCTTCAGCGGTGATAAAACGTCTCCTTACCGAAGATGGGACATCTCCACTGATAAGACTGCTCCTTTGATAACCCTATATAATTGACCCCCGTTGCTCGTTGGCGGAGACACTAGAACTTTCTTCTCTTGTGTTTCTTCTCCATCTCCGGATTTCGACCTGACTTGAGTATCGGAGCGGTTGAGTCAGAACACCCTCTAACCTCCGTTCTTATCCTTTTTCTTTTCCTAGTAACTTGATTATACATTACAGATTGGTGTCCTCCTCTCAGCTGATCAGGGATACCACGTGAGCCTTTCAATATACTAGTCAAGTGTCCGGTGACTTATCCAAAGATATCTCAAATAGAAACATCCTACTGCACTAAGTTCGATCTCTAATTACATTCGCTTCAGTAAATTATATGAATAAATCTGTAACATTGTGTTATCTCCCATGCAATGGCGGAGCCATGGGTAATCTATCCGGGCTTATTCGAACTCTTTAGACTACGTTGACGAGATACCGGTGCTAACTCTTAAATTTTTTTTCTTTCCTCTCTAAATCTAAGCTTTTTTTCTTCTCATCGCCGTCGGACACCCGGGCTACAGCCCGGGTAGAACAAAGGGTGGCTCCGCCCTTGCTCCCATGTACTGATATAATCCTTCATCAAGATTGATGGATCGATCCTTCAAATACTCTGCAAAATCTTAATTGGTACCGCTAATAATTAGATCTGACTAATAATATAATACAATTTGCTTCATAAACTGTGCATAAGTTGTGCTCCGATGAAGAATTGATTGTTGCATCTTCTTCACAATCAAGAGGGCATTCTTTTTTGACAGCAAACAGCTTTTTCAGTGGAGACTGACAACAGTGTTTTTGATTGGAGCTTCAATTTGATGACTGTTCTCTTATGTATTTGCAACTGCTGCATTCAAGGAACTAAAAAAATTTGATATGAAGTACTATTCTTCAGATCCTCTCTCACTTGATCGCATAAGTAAACAGGTTGGTTTTAGTTTGACCACATCTTCATTGTTGGATCATTGGCTTGCTTATGAAAATATCATGGCGGTTTGAGTTAGGGTTCTCCTTGATATTGTAGTTGATGTTTGTTAAGCAGACAGCACAAAACTCTGACTCTCTCTTCGCTCGTTGTTCTTTTGTCAAGAAGATGGAAACGGAAGGAGGAATTGAAGCCCCTTAATGCAAGGAAGAAAGCCTGGATGACATGCACGTGCCATCTTCCTTCAATTCCGAGTACAACACATTGACGAAGAAGAAGCTGAGCCTGAGTGCGATGAGATCGAGGAAGGTTTTGTGGTGGAATAAGTGAGGAGGATATACGAGTCTAGTGGGGAATGAAGAATCTTGTTCCACTGCGTTAGTGCTCATGATGGAGGATGTGGCAGTTGTGGTTCTCCTCTCTGTCATTTAACCCTAGCTCTGTGCTACTTGTGGCCAAGTTGTACGGACACTATTTCCTACCATGCCTTTTTCTACTTGGTTTTTAGTTCTTTCTTATTTAAAGTGTCATAATATTTGGTTCCTTCTGTATAATTTCCTCCTGCTCTTGCCCACTCACTGCTCATACGCAAACTGGCACTAATTGCTATAGTGCGACTGAAGTTGACTTCATTGGCTTCTAAATTGATCGTTGTCGGGTCTGACAAATCCTAATGGTGCAAACATATGAGAGTTTGCGTATGCAAATCAATGATCTATGGTTTGTGACGACGGTAAAATAGTCGTGTGATTTGGTAATAGCCATCCAGAAAGGGCTTGCTTTGGTGAGTTTCCCAAGTCCTTTCTCTTCCTGCAAGTAAAACAAGTTGTTTCGCTTCGCCTTCCTCAATTTCTTTTTTTTTTCTTTTGCTGGCAAATACTTACGCTAGCTTTCGGCAACAGTTCCTCAGCTAAAGGTTAAAGCTACCATGCAGTATCGATCTGATGAGAGGTGTGGATGCAGTCTGCACTTTCTCTGTGATTGATGAAAACTGACACCTTTTGTTCATGAAAACCTTGAACTTTATCTTGCTAAATTTGTTATTGATATATGAAATGACAGGATTCGCTGATAGATAGAAAAAGAGATTGTAATGTCTAGAAATTTGTTTGTTTGTTTTGTTGTTTTTTCTTTTTCAGGTTGTGGGTGAAACTATTGTGTTCAGTTGCCTTTAGTTCAAAATATGATTGAACAGTGAAGTTCTTTGTTGTTTATAGTTGAACATTATAGAACATATTAAATTGTGTTGTGAAATGGACAATGGTAATCTAAGCAATGCCATGAGTTCCAAGTATTGTAGTCTGCTACATGTAGAATAAATTAAGAACTATCTAGTTCTCAAGCCTTTTCACTATAAGCCTGAAAGTTATTTGAGTAAACTAAACTATGTCGAATAGATTGTTTCCAAAGTGGTTAGTGAATACAAGGATTCACAAATACTGAGATTATTACAAGATTATTTATGTTCTTTCATTTAGCATTGAGTTTCATTTGTAGTTGTAATTGATTTAATGAACCAAAGGGCTGCTAACTTTTTTCCAGATAAGCTGATGCTGGAACTTTGATGAACAATTTTGCTCATACATTTTGTCTTCTTACACATGACAGATCTATGAAGTGCACAGACAGGAAGGGGATTTAGGACAAGTATAGTAATACCAGGAATCTACAAATGTTCCCCAACTTTTAACACTCATTCACTAGAGAGTTCTCTAGAAAATGATATACCCTTAAAAGTCTGTCTTCAATCAGCTTTACTTCTCACTAGATGATCTATATGGCATGATTTCCACACTCTTTTTAGCATAATTTCCTTTATGAAGACCATAATCTTGTTTACTTTCATATATATAGTTGTTTTCTTGTGGTAGAGACAATGCTTTATTGTGGCATGGCTGTATATTCTTGGTCTCATCTCTTGAGAAAAACTAGACCTAAAATGGAAAACTGCTGGATATTTGAATCTTTGTTAAGCCTAATCTTGATCTCAATAATCCTCAGCTAGGCCAAAACCTAGTAGTGATGTTAAGTATCATCTGAGTATCCATTTCTTGTTCTTTCTTTCTTTTGGCAACCATGAACAGAATGCTTTTATCTACATTCTACATTGTGAATTAGGAAAACTCGAAACAAACTAAGGAAAATAGAAAGTTGGAGAAGAGAGGAAGAAGTTTAGAGAAATTCTTGGGCATTAGCAGTGAATTCTCCCCAAATATGAGAGGAGAGGCAGTGGCCCAGCAAACATTAGACACAGTGTCCTCCTCAGCCACAATAACTTTTCTTCAGTTTCCCTTTTGGCAAGTTTTCAATATCACACTCAAAAAGACATATTTACTCTTACATTCTCATTTTCAAGTTTTAATGTGTTAAATTCCTTTGAAGGTCTAAAATAGTTTCAGATCATAAATTAAAACTAGATATCAAGGTAGGTGGAGGAAAATATCAGAAAAGCTTAACCTTTTGAAGAAATTTAAGTGTGTAGTGTAAGAAATGCAAAGCCTTAGCTTCCTTTTTCCTTCCAACAGACAACAGTAGATGTTTTCTAATGTCAGCTTACTTCTAACCATGTTTTCCAAGCATTTAGTGCTCCCTTACCCTGAATCATCATCAACAGTGTGGCACTTTAGAAAGTGTAATAAATGTAGCATCAAAATGTTGGAAGGTTGATGGGTTTGCATTCCGACTTGTCTTGATTCTTGCTTGGATGACTTTTAGGAAGATTATTGTTTATGTTTTTACAAGAGAAACTTATATTGTATTATTTCTTAGAGATATAAATAAATTACAGATATTATAAATTTATTATATAAATACATGTATCTTGTATTACTTGCTTTAAATTTTCTCTTTTTTGCAGTTTAGAGTTGGATTTGAAGGATATGGCATACTCTTCTTTTTCTTACTGATTTTCGAATCTCTTAATAAAACTTAGAAGAGCTCTGACTTAAAATCAATTTTATAAGTATTTAGTATATAATCAAATTAATTATCATAATTTATCTAATTTTAATAATAAAATGATTTGTTTTTCTCGCGTCTGAAATTCTCGAATTTGATATATATATTTCCCTTTATTTCGATAAAATCGGGTAAACTTCTGGTGCATTTACTTTTATATTAATAAAGTTATTATTATTACTCACCACTACAATAATGAAACCAATACTTACTAAATTACTTCCGCACCCATAGGCTTTTAACCCATGATAATACCTTTCTTTCCGTTGGAGAATAAGGTGGTCTTCACGATAATTCAAGGACAGGAATGGATCGGGTATGATTTCGAGTAAAAGTAGGATATTGCTGTGCGATGACACCAGTAGTAGACGACTAGAACAGAGAAAAGTAAAAGAAGCAAAAGAAAAGAGCGACCTTGCGATGACGACGGTGGCGGCGGTGAGGAAGAGAGGCCGGCCGAGGAAGATGCGGGATGGCGTACACCGGCATCGCTCGCCTACTTCCCCTTCGAGTGCCCCTGAGGCTCCTCGCCGGACGCTACGCCAGCGACGGCGACGCCCCCTTCGCGATGGATTCGCTGATTTCGATGACTACTTGGATGAGGAGGAGGAAGTGGAAGTGGAGGAGGAGGAGGAGCTGGAGCGGAAAAGAAAGAGGCGGCAGCTGAAGCTCATCCTCAAGCTGCCTCCTTCTGCTCCGACCACTGACAGACGGGTGGAGCGCGAGGAGGAGGAGAGGAAGCCCCAAAGGGTTGCTACCTCAGCGCGCGAGTCGCCGTCTTCGTCTTCGGCTACTTCGTCTTCTTACGTGGATGACGACGCTGAGGATGAGGGCGAAGAGGAGGAGCCAGTCAAGCCGCTGAAAAAGCGCCGCTTTGAGCGAATTGATGCGGGTGTTCGTTCCATTGGATCTGCTCCCCGAGAGGTATAATGCACTTTTCTAGCTGCTTCTCGCAAGCATCTGCATTTTCATTCTAATTCATTGTCTTTCCAAATTAGTGATAGTAGGATCTTGCATTGGTATCCTCTCGTGAGAATTGAGGATGCGAAGTACTTTTTTAGGGGAAATTCAATATTTTGAGATTAAAATTTCTTATTCCATTTATTCTTGCAGGCGAGAGAGAAAAATCTCATTCGGAGTTCCACGGGGCCTGTTTCTGGTTAGATTCTGCGCGTCTCTTCATTGTTTTTTCATTTCAGGAAGTTATTATCTTTTCAGTTAATGGTGTGAATTTATTATTCAGGGGTGTCGACTAGTTCACAGCCTACAGGAACACCTTTGCCCAACAGGAAGTTATTGGAGGCCATTCTTGATAAGATTCAGAAGTATTTTCCTTTATGACATTGAAGTTCTCTCTAACATAGCTGAGCTATGTGTTTGTTTTGACTTAAAATGTTTTTGGTGTGGCAGAAAGGATACTTATGGGGTGTTTGCAGAACCAGTGGATATCGAAGAGGTTCATTACTGTTCTATATTATGTGACATAATGATACAAGAAAGAAACTGGTTGGTTTCCTTACAATTTACTGTCATGCTTATTCTGCTTCAGCTTCCTGATTACTTTGATGTGATTGAGCACCCGATGGACTTTGGGACTGTTCAGAAGAAATTGGCAAGGAATTCATATCGATCTCTTGAACAATTTGAGGTAATCCTTATGTAATGATACTAGGTTTTCCACATATCTGGAATCTGGATATATGTCTGAATAGAAAATAGTTTGTGAATTGCTCAAGTAGTAACGTAAGTTCCATAGTATATGTGTGGATTTGCAATGTCCCATTTAAAGCCCGAGTAAATTTACACATGCACTTTGAGGTTCTTTACACTGACATAAAGCCCTCTAAAGTTTAAATCTGTAGCTGTCATATAGAAGATTAAATACTCCTAAGGTCGGGAGAGAACCTAAGTAATATACACTTGGACACTTCTGAGTTTGGAATTATTGCTTATATTTGCCCATCCACTAGTGTATGCACTCTTGAATATGCGTAAAGCTGCAACATGTATAGCTGTTTTCTATTTGCACCTGGGAAAAAAGCTCTTGGAGGATTTTCGTGATCACTATGAGCCCCTTTGAGTTGAAGGAATAATTTCATAAGACTGCTACTAACTAATGAATCATGCTTTATGGTAAGAACACATACAAGGTAAAAGATCACAATGATGAGATGGACATGCAAGGTTCGCAAGCAACCGAGCATGACTAAAGATGAGATGCACATCCCTAATTGATAATAAATGACATTGATATTATATTATGTTCAAAGATGAATCAAATTGGCAAGTGACGATAACGATTAAGGAGTAGAGAATGACTAAAGAAAACTCTTTTTGACATTGATATATGAAATGGTTATTAATAACTTTATAGAAATTGTATCACTTTGGACTGTTGGAAAGTGATTCTTGTGCAATTTACTTTTTTTTATCCTTATGAAATCAGCTTGATTGCAGGGTGATGTCTTCTTAATTTGCAGTAATGCTATGAAGTATAATGCACCAGACACAGTATACTTTAGACAGGTATTAGGAGACCCTTTATAATTTCTCAAGCAATTCAATTTAAGTAATTTTTTTCTTTCTGTTTGTTGTTAAAAATCCTTAAATCTGCTTGGCAAAGGCACGGACCATGCAAGAAATAGGGAGAAAAGAATTACAAAAGCTACGAACTGAGGTCAAATTTATTGAACCTGATTCAAAATCTGAAGAGAAGATCAGAATAAATCCGATTGAGAAAAAACCACTGCAAAAGTGCCTGCCAAGAGTTGTGCAAGAATCATTTGTTTCTGATATTTCGTCTGCCACAACTCTTGCTTCTGGAGGGGACATTGGTACTGTTTTAAGCACAGTAGAAGCTAGTGGTGCAGATCCTGCTACCACTTCCAATGGTCTTGCTGATGGCAGTTCTTCCCTGGGTGACAGTAAATCAGAAAAGGCGGATGACCTTAGAGGTAGGAGCATCAAGCTACTATGTCCAGTTCTTTCACAGTTTGACCAACAATTTTCTCAAAAAAATAAAGTATTTTATGGGGTTTTCAGATACATATTTATTTTGTTTTTGCTCTTCCAGTTAATGGCTCTCCATCTAAGCTTGGGAAGCGATCACTTGATGTAGATGAAAATAGGCGTGCCACTTACAATATTAGTTGTGACCAAGAATGCATAGCAGAATCTGGCACAGTGTTTGATATTTTTGAGGGAGACCAAAGGCAGCTGATTGCTGTATGTGGAAACTTAAATACTTGTTTTACGTTCGACATCTCATGTGCATCTTATAATTTTGATTTGCTGAATCAGGTTGGAATTGATGCTGAATACGTGTATGCAAGGAGCCTGTCCCGTTTTGCAGGCAATCTTGGTCCTTCTGCCTGGAAAATTGCATCAGAGAGGATTGCAAATGCTTTGCCTTCTGGTGTAAAATATGGCTATGGATGGGTTGATGAATACGAACCACCTCTAAGTCCTATTGTGTGCAGTCCCAAGTTGAAACAAAAGCAGATTAATCAGAATACAACCGTTCAGTTTAAAATGCCTCTGAAGAAGGATAAAGTAACGGCAGTTGTGAGAAAAGCCAGTGGAAATGGAGATTTAAAGGAAGTAGATTATAGCACACAGAGTCAGCTTCAAACCAGTTTTCGCCACACAGATTCTGATCCTGTCAAGGAAGGAAATGATCTTCCTAGACTTAATGGAACAAAGAAACAATCACCCAACAAGATCTCTGTACCCCGCCAAAGGACAGATGCTGCTGTATTGCAGAAGAACAAGCAAGTTGCATTTAATTTTGCTAGCACTAGCGCTGCTTCTTTAGAGCAAGTTCGAGAATGTCAGCCAAGTTCCTCAAATACTAGATTGATGAATCAAGCTATACAGAGCTCTCACATTTATGATAGTGTAGTCCCTTCTAGACCACCTGCCACTGGTCAATCAGAGAGAAAAACTGTGCAGCCAGAAACTCTAAAACAAATGCAATCATCAGTGGCACCAAGCAGGAAATCTAATGAAAAAGTCACTGTTGGTCAATTCACTAGTGGAAAAGTCTTGACTGGTTCTTGCAATAGTCTTGATAATACCATGAGATTTCTTTCCCCAATTCAATCAAGAGTCATAGCCGATGACCCTCAGTCATTGGGCGGTTATGATCATGGCCTCAGTGATCCTTCAAGATTAATGGGCTTGCCAATCAAGATGTTTAGCCAGCCAAACATTTCAAGCAATTCAAATTCTCCCAAAACATTCCCGTCAGTCGTTCCATCAAGTGGCAGAGAAAAACCAAATGTTCCAGATTATGTTGCAGCACAAATGTGGATGACTGCTGGAGCTTCCTCACACTCTCAACCACCACAGCATACAGTAGATGCTCGCAACACTTCAAATGGATCTGTTTCTAAATTTTCTTATGGTTCATGGAGAGCGCCAAATTCATCCCCCAGGATCTCCAATGATTCCATTACAATCTCCATGTCTCAAGCTTTTAGGCAACCTATCCAGGTGGTAGGTTTGGAACCTCAGGTTCGTGACAAGGGACTGGTCATCTTCCCTCAGCTAGTCACAAATGATATGTCTGGATTTCAAAATCAGAGTCCACGACAAGGTCTGGTTCCACAAACAGAAAACAAGCATAGCACGAATATGTGCCCTCCAGATCTAAATATTAGTTTCCAGCCTCCTGGATCTCCGGGTCTGCAATCTCCTTGCATTCTCAAGGACTCTCAGCAGCCAGACTTAGCTTTGCAGCTCTGATACTCCATTTTCAAGATTGGTTTTTGTCACGCAAACAATATTATGGATGAGGAAGGAATGTTAATATGAAGTTGCTTTTCATCAGATGAAGCTTGTTTGTGCTTGCAAGATGAGTAGATAATGGACGAAGGAAATCATCCTCATGGAAACTACTCAAATCAACCGATCTTTTGCTTGAATGGTGAATCAGTCATTTTGGTTGGACATCTACTATGTGAACTATAGTCATGTTGAATGGTGAATAGAGCCGATTTTGTAGATGGACATTGCTGATGAATCATGACTGCACGCACATATCTGATCATAGATTTAGCCATTCTCACTGACCAACCAAGGCTGATGCTTCTTGGTCATGCTTTCAGCTTTTGGTAGAATCATCAAAGAAATCTATGCGAAATGCAAATTTTCTTCTACTATTTGCTGTAATGTTATAGTACGTTTTGCTGGAATCCTTTTGTAGATTGGAAGATGTCAAAGTCTGGTTTTTGGGGAATGAGCAACTTGTTTGAAAATAGTCTGAATAATGATTGAAAAGATCACTATATCTTTGACCTCATAATTTTGGGATAATTATGCCTTCAAAAGTCTCTCTGAGTAATCAATTGCAAATTTCTTTTATGCCTAATTGTCATATGCCAACTAATTACTTTATTATCACATTTTATATAATTTAATAATGATAAAAATTAAACAAATACAGTATTTATTTAAAAAAATAAATGATAAGCGAGTAAGGAACTCTCTTATAACAAAAATGAAGAGATACTAGACCAATAAAATTATCATATTAAGGGAGGGAGCTAAATGTTTGATTAAATGCAGCTAATTAAGCAAACAAAACCTTAATTATCATGAAATCTCTGAATGTTTTAGAACAAATTAGGTCTAGAATTTTGTTACTGAACAAGTTTAGAACTAAACCACTGTAGCAATATATAAAAGTGCACTTATAATGAAGTAAAACTACACTGATAATGAACTATAACTGCATGCATATATATTTTATTGTCCCTCCTTTGGTCGGATATCAAGGCCATGGATGATAAGGCCTTGTTTCCATTGTAGTTCTTGGGTCTCCCACAATTTAGCCTCCATTTCCCCTTCATCCCCTTCATTGTTATAGAATTCGCCTAACTCCACTTCTAGCCATCCATCCTCTCTCAACCTTATGTTTTTTGTGTTATCTGCCTCTTCCACGTCTTCGTCATCGTCGTCGTCTTCATCTAGCATTAAAGAGACATGTATTTCTGATCCATAGAGCCCTAGTTTCACAGAGGCAAGTTGGGAAGCTGAATCAAGGCCAAATGCATCCGGAGTTAATTTAAAGACGAGGTAGACAATGTATGTGGTGTTGTTAGACAAGAGTCGACTGTCGATGCATCCACGAATATCTAGCCAACAAACAGCCAAAAGCTCTACCACTTTAGCAAATCTGCATGCAATCCAATATATAAATCAAAACTTATGCATGAGTTTTAAACTTTGACGATGCATTATTCAATTCATGAAAAAGAATGCATATATATAAAGCATAGATAAGGATTTTTTTAAAAAAAAAATTGGTTTATTGATTAAAATAAATAAAGAATAATTATTTTTATATTTGCCAATAGAAATGTACGTATTATAAAGGAGATAAGAATAATTTATTAGACTTGATAAATTCATTTAGCCAATTTGACTAGATCAACTAACATGTGTTAATTAACTCAATGAATTAATTCGATTGACTCATTCAAACTAATTAGCTCGACTGAACAATCATATCATCTAGATAGTCTAACCAAATTGCTTACAATATTAATTAATTTATCTTGACTAATTCAACTAGATTAATTGTCTAAGCACACTGGATCATTTAATGTGTTCAGTGTACTTCACCCAAACGAATCATTCCCATTCGATTTAATTAGATGATAGGTTTATGTAACCTAGCTATCTATATATAGTTTGTTTGAACCAATTGAACATGTTATTTAAATGATAAAAAAAATAAAATAAATTTCTTTTTTTTAATAAATCATAAAAAATAATTACTCTATAAACTAAACATTTTATTCAAATAAAATTCCTAGCTCAGTGATATATGATGTCTGTTAATAACCTCGATTCTTCTAGAGAAATCCATCTCCAATACTGCGGGGTGTTCCCCCAAGTCACCTGCAGCTTCTCCGCAGATATCATGTACCACTTCTTCCCCGTTGACTTTTCCAGCTGGAAGCTCTGCTCAAAATTGCATCATCACAAGCAGCTAGCAAAGAATAGAAAAAAGAATTTTAGATAATCAATCTACCATTTTGGCTTGGTCGACGAGGATCGGGTTGCAGAGGCGGAAGTAGAGCTCCTTGTTGGAGGCGTACTCGACGACGGGATCAACGGCTCGCGACAGGATCTCCACGCGATCGGACGGCAGGAAGCGCTCCCACAGCGCGTCGGTTTCGGCGGCGGCGAGGAAGGTCTTGTCCACCAAGGACGCCCGGCAGACATCACGTGGCGTTGTGAAGGAGAGCACGTGGGCGATGCATTCCGGCGGGAGAACGGCTACGGCTCCGTCGTCTCTCTCGGAGCGCGCATTCTTCTTCTCCGTCGGCATGCTTCTGCTTGCAGCTTCAAATTGCTGTAATTGCTTGTCTTGATTAATTTATTCATCCGCATCGACGCGTTCTCATCGTTTCGTCGAAATTGGGCTGTACAAATCCTTACTATTTTTCAAATATCTAAAATAATATAATTTATGAATTGACTGAAAAATAATTATTCAAGTCTTTAATTAAGATTGCCTAAATATCCAAAATAATTTAATTTATGAGTTGATTGAAAAATATTTTTCCAAGTCTTTAATATTGTCAAATATCCAAAATAGTTTAATTTATGAGTTGACTGAAAAATAATTATCCAAGTCTTTAATATTGTTTAAATATTCAAAATAGTTTAATTTATGAGTTGACTGAAAAATAATTACTCAAGTTTTTAATATTGTTAAATATCTAAAATAGTTTAATTTATGAATTGACTGAAAAATAATTATCCAAGTCTTTAATAGAGGAAGTAACCTAGAAATTACAGTTGTTGCTTACTATTGCAGATTAAATGGTTTACGTACGTAGGATGCTCTTATTGTGGTCATATTTTTTGTTCGATTCGTTTTGAGTTTTATTTGATTCACCTTGGATTATTAGTTTTATATATATTTCTCTTTAATTCTTTTAAAATTTATCGGAATACATTTTAATATAGCATCTTAATTACTAAACATCTGAAACCATGTGAAATTCCAAGGTATTTACTGGAATGAAAATTTATTAAAAATTAATTTATAAATCACTTCCCACCATTATTTATGGCAAAATTGACCTATTTGAGGATCATGGGTATTAGAAAATTTTAAATTTGATATTCACATAATTAATGGTACAATAGGAAAAGTCTCAATTTTCAAGTATGACAGCATCAGTTCATTTATGATGTGTGGGACATTATACGTCACATGGACTTTCGCATGAATGACTTTGAATTGTCAAAGTTGTTGAGGTGGAGCTTTGAAGGTGGGCCATAGAATGACTTTTATGCCCAGTTTACTTGGAGGTGCGGAAAGAGAAACTGTGGAAAAGTTTCCCTTGCATGCATGCATCCTTTGTTTATCTCTCAAAATTTTTCGGAAGAGAAGGAAATTTGATCCATCAGCGGATCATTTTCTCCTCAAAACTTGTCACCCCGAAATCGGACGGAACGCGACGGACGGACAAAAAAAATAAAAATAAAAATTCACTCCGCTTTCGCACCGCACCCGATTCTTCTCTTCTTCTCCTCTGGCGCAACCGATTTTCTCCTCCTCTGCGCCGGCGCACCTGATTCTTCTCCTCCTCTGCCGTCGGCACACTCGATTCTTCTTCTTCTTCTCCTCTGCCGCCGGCACACTCGATTCTTCTTCTTCTTCTCCTCTGCCGCCGTCCCCTGCTCGCCTCCGGGGCCGTCCCCTTCCTATGGGAGTCCCAGCCCGGAACAACCAAGCACACCAGCTCCGCCGCCACCCTCCCTCCCCTCACTCCTCCCCCTTCCTACTTCTACCGCACCGGGAGCAAGCCCGTCGACGAGAAGCCCTCCAAGTCCCGATTCATCCACGCCGTGCTCCCCAAGCTCAGCCTCCGCAAGGCCCACATTTCTCCCTCCTCCTCCCTATCCCCCTCGCATTCGTCCGCGGGACGCTCTAGCAATGCTAGGACGCCGCCCTATTTCTCGCACCAGGACTCCGACGACGAGAACGGTGTGCCACCCTTCTCGAACCTGTGCTTCTCTATCCGCCCCGTCGCCTCGACATCCCTTCTCGAACCTGTGCTTCTCTATCCTCCGTTTACTCTGCGCGGGTGCAGATTTCTTTTTTCTCCCTTAGGGATTTATTTTCCCTAGGGATTCTTTTCTTTTCTTCATCCGTTGGATGAAGTAAACATAGCATTAATCTAATCTATTCATCCAGACACATCCACCCCACCTCATCATCCCAGCGATTTCATATGATCAATTCGACAATAATTTATGAGTAAATAAATTAAAAAATTATTGTTATAATTATAAAAAAAATATTTCTTCAATTTTATTAAGATTTAACTCTTATCCACTATAATAAATCTGTCCTACAATAATTAATTCAATCGTATTCGGAGGATACCTCACCTACTCAACTGTCTTATCAAATTCATATGCTTCATAACCCAATTAAATTTAGTGACTTTTATGTGTATGTACTTTTACTAAAGAATAAAATAAAATTAAGAAATAAATAGTTTTTTAAAAATTTAAAATAAAGGAAAACTCATTTCACCCTTCGTAATATTCCTTTTAAAAGTCTAAGATCGTTAAAATACTTTTAAAAATTTTAAAATAATATATTTTCATTTTTTTAGGACATCCACATTTATGTTAATATATAAATATTATAATATTTAAATGGTGTTATAATCCATATGGATGCAATCAATATGGATGAACATTATAACATCCGCACATGTTAATGTTTAATTTTTGAACACAGTTAACATGGATGAGTATATTTATCTATTTAATATAAAATAAGAATAAAAATAGAATGAGTGACTCATAAATAATAAATATTAATGTTAAAATGAATATAAATGTGTGATTATAAAAGAGAGGTGTTTTAACATAATATGTATGTAATATGTGAATTTTATATTTTTTTATAGAGATGTTATATATTAATGTTCAAATCAATACGGGAAGTTATATGATGTGTATGCGGAAAACCCTTACCTCCTGAATTAATAATGTTATTAGAGCATCCATATTGATTTAAATGTTAATATAGGCAACATCTAAAAAAAAATATAGAATCCACATACCACATATATATTATATTAATACTTTCCTTTTATTAACACACGTATATTTTATTTTAATATTAATATTTATTATTTATGAATCTCATTGTCCACTCATTCTAATTTTATTTTTATTTTATATTAAATAAATAAATATATTCATCCACATTACATGTGTTTAAATAATTGAATGTTTAGGGTCGTAGTAAAGACGCTCCAAATCCGTTGATGGCTGAGACTTTATCCAAAAGCCTAAGAGAGTGCATGAGTCCACTGATTTGGCTCATCTAGTCCACAGCAAACGGCTCGTGGTAAAGACGCTCCAAATCCGTTGATGGCTGAGACTTTGCCCAAAAGCCTAAGAGAGTGCATGAGTCCACTGATTTGGCTCATCTAGTCCACAGCAAACGGCTCGTGGTAAAGACGATGCAAATCCGTTGATGGCTGAGGTTTTGCCAAAAAGCCTATGAAGATGAATGAGTCCACCAGATTTGGCTCATCTAGTCCGTAGTGACGGCTACGGTAAAGACACACCAAATCCGTTGATAGCTGGCCACTTGCTAAAAGTGTGCAAGATTTGTAGGAGGTGCTTGCGAGGCGGATGATCCTACTTGAGTGACTACCGATGGAGAAGCATGAGAGGTGGCACGATACGTACGAGAGGGACGGATCATGACACACGATGGGCCTACCCTCGCAGAGAGAGGTGCATGGAGTATGATGATGACATAGCAGGGAGTGGAGAGGTGGATCATGACACGCGATGTGGATCTACGCTCGCTGACAGAGGATACATGGAGTACGACGATGATGACATAGCAGGGTGGCCTGCACATGAGACAGAGAGTGAGGGATATTGATAGTGTTGGTATGCATGTAGCACTTATGATGCACCAGTAACTCTTACTCAGATCTGACACTTCGTCAGACATGACTTAAGATAGAGTCATTGGTCATTTTGTATTTCAGTGCATTTCTCTTTGATGATATATACATTTACCTTTCATCAAAAAAAAAAGAATTGAATGTTAGTACGTGTAAGTTTTATAACACTCATCCACATGTATATTAACACCAATGTAGATGCTTGAAGGTGAAATGATTTGTGGGACCGGGTCAATCATCCCAGGGATTGAGTACATGAAATTGACTTGGATTTATCATTTTTTTAAAGGTGAAATGACATTAGTTTAAAATTTTTAAAGGGCATTTTAGTAATTTTAAAACTTTAGAAGTTTTTTTTAAAAAGAATATAAATTTAGAGATGTAAGTGAAAATTTTCCATAATAATTGTATTAAAAATAATATTTGACTTAATTTTAGAAATTGCGAACATCCCTTCTCCATCCCGAGCAAGAAATCCAGAGCCATCAGCCTCAGGGACCGGCGTAGGCATGTCGGTGGGCGAATGGTTTGCGACTTACGTGCTGGACAAGCTGGTCGATTTTGCCTCCTTCCGTCTCTCTGACGCCCACCGTGATGTCTTCTCAGTCGTCGATGAGAAGCTGAAGGAGATGGAGGGCAGACTTCCCCGGATCCACGCTGCGATCCACGCCGCTGAGGGGCGGCCGATCAGGGACCCTGCACTGGACGGTTGGATGAGGCAACTCAAAGACGCTGCTTTCGAAGCGGATGACCTACTGGACGAGTTGGATTACAGGCAACTGGAAGCTCAGGTGCAGGACAGGAGCAAGGTGAGTGCTTTCGCCTCCTCATCTCTCAGATTTCTCAAGAATCTGTTTGTTTCGGATGATGAACTGAGGAGGTTGAAGAATCTCTTGGGGATCTCGATAAGATTTCTTTAGAGATCAACCAGAGAAAGGCTGAACTGGAAGAGTACAACCACGCAAGGCAGCAGAACAGGGAGACCAGCTCATTCAGCACGCAGGAGGTGGTGTTTGGGAGAGACAAAGAGAGGGACTTGATCTTAGAGATCCTTCTGAGGGCAGTAGATGATCCTGATTATGACGACACAAAGAGAGCGGGGAGCAGCCGCCACCTCGCGAATCTTGATGTGCTACCAATTTTAGGCATTGGAGGCGTCGGAAAGACTGCTCTAGCGCAGCTTGTTTACAGTGACCAAAGGGTCGCTCAGCATTTTGAGCTCAGGAAGTGGGTGTATGTCTCGGATAATTTTGATGTCAAAAGGATCGCCATGGAGCTGGAAACCAACGTGACTGCTGATTCCCGCCCTTTCGGCCACGCTAGTTTGGATGCACAGCTGAGCAAGCTCAGGGACGCCACTGAATATAAAAGGTTTTTGTTTGTGCTTGATGATGTGTGGGATGAGACAGGAAGCAGTTGGACAAAACTCCAGAGTGCCTTGACGTTCGGGGGCAAAGGAAGCACCATTCTGATCACAACACAAAGTCCATTAGTCGCAGAGGTCATGGGGACAATGAAGCCAATCAAACTAGAACTTCTCGAGGAAGATGATTATTGGAGACTCTTTGAGCATTGTTCATTAGGTGACAAGGAGATCGAGCCAGATTTAAGAAGGAAGTTGCAGTTACTTGGTCCACAGATAGCTAAGAAAATGCATGGCTTACCTTTAGCAGCCAAGGCAGTGGGAAGTATGTTGCGTTGCAGATTAGAAGAGCAATATTGGAAAGCCATCCAAGAAAGTGAATGGTGGGAACATGATTTTGTTGTGGATAACATACTTCCATCACTGGGGCTGAGTTATCAACATCTGAGCTCAAATTATAAACAATGCTTTGCCTACACTTCCATATTCCCAAAGGGCCACATGTTCGACAAAGATCGGTTAGTCCAGATGTGGATAGCTCAAGGTTTTATCCAGGAAAAAACTCTGCGAGGGAGAATGACATTGGAGGATATTGGGAGCCAGATTTTTGATGAATTGACCAGCAGATACTTCTTTATGCATACAGTGAATAATAGGTATGTCATGCACGATCTGATCAGGGAATTAGCATTGTATGTTTCCATGGATGAATGTTTAGTGCTCCATGATGAACATGTCAAAATTCCACCAAGTGTTTGCCACTTGACACTGAGGGTTGTTAAAATGAATGCGCTACAAGAATTGAGAAAGTTGCAGAAAGTGCGAACACTTATATTCTATCCTGATTATGATAGTGAATTTCTACTCTTACCAGGGGATGGTTCTAAAGAGTTTTTCAAATTTCTGGAAGGACTATTGGAAGATATGAAGAGTCTCCGAGTGATAGATTTATCACAAGATCGCAGTGGGATAAACAGACTACCAGATGCTATCTGTGATCTGCCACATCTGCGATACTTGGATGTTTCTTGGACTAAGATCAAGCAGTTGCCTAAAGGTTTTCCAAAACTTTATCATCTGCAAGTGCTGAATTTGAAGAGGCGTGGCACCTTCGGTGTTCTACCACAAGGAATGAACAGGTTAATCAAATTGCGACATTTATATGCTGATGCTAAGACAATATCTCTAATAGATGGGATTGGGAAGTTGACCGAGCTGCAGGAGTTAGAGGAATTCCATGTTTCAAATAAGAGAGGGCGTCAAATAGAAGAGTTAAAGGACCTAAGATATCTCCGAAGACGACTAACTATCCAAGATATTCAGAATGTTGAATCAAAGGAAGAGGCAATGGGGGCACACTTAGATGACAAGGAGAACCTTCATGAATTGACATTGAACCGAAAGCCTGATATTAGAAGCCAAGGAGACAAGGAAAAGGAGATATTTGATGGCCTTCAACCGCATCACAATCTCAAATCACTTTTTATTCATCATTATGGGGGTATGAAGTCCCCAAGTTGGTTGGAGAACAATCAGATCACCAATCTTCAATTTGTCTATCTAAATAATTGTGCTAGGTGGGACACTCTCCCTCCTCTTGGGAAACTTCCATTTCTCAAGAACTTGGAATTCAAGATGCTGCCTTCGATACGACGAATTGGAAGGGAATTCTATGGCGACGCTGATATAGTCTTTCCTTCATTGGAGAAACTGAGATTTGACCAGTTGAATGAATGGGAGGAGTGGTCTGGCACAGATAAAAAGTCGGTTTTTCCTCGCCTTGTTGAAATCAGCATCATAAATTGTGTCAAGCTAAGACAAATACCCCTTCTCCCTTTGAGATCAATGAGTGTTCTTACAATTTGGAATTGCGGTGACATTAGCACCACACTGCCTCAGCATCTGCTCAACTTAACCTCTCTAGTCCGGTTATCATTGGAACATTACCCTCACAGAGTTTCTGTTTGCCTGTCCAACCTCGCGGCCCTCCAAAATTTGTTGATGCACAGTTGCCCGGAGTTGATTTTACTCGGAGGATTTCAATCCCTCGGTAACCTGAAATCTTTGTTCGTATACAAATGCCCCAAGCTAAATGAATCCTCACAGCCTTTAGAGGAACCATATGTTGAAGAGGGTTTAAGATCTCTTTCTCGTCTTGAGACTGATGAGAGCATTATCAACCATGTCTGGGTCACAGTGGGAAGGACACAAGCTGTGAAGTCGATAATTTTCTCGGACTGCGAGCATCTCAAACACTTCGAGCCGGAGCAGGAGGAATGGTTTCAGCAATTAACTTCCCTACAAGAGCTGCAGTTTGTGAGTTGTCCAAATCTGCAAAGGCTTCCGGCTAATCTGGAAACTGTTTTCTCCATCAGGAAGTTAACCATCGCCCATTGCCCCAGTATTGACTCACTGCCAGAGAATGGCTTGCCGATCTCACTCGAAGAATTGAAGATCTATGGATGTAGAAAATTGAAAGATCGGTGCCAAAAGGATAACGGAGCCGACTGGGCAAATATTGCGCGGATTCCCTACATAGTCATTGAAGGTGAAATCATACAAATGCTATAACAGTAACATCAAGAGTTCACGTAGCTGCTTAGTTTCGGTATGCTTTCTCCTCCTTTCATTGGTTATCTATACATCACTTTTTACTCACATGCTTCGCTATGGGCATGTGATCTTCAATCTACTGTTTTCATGGAAGAAACATATGTTTGTTGCTGTTGTAGATAATGAGATTGGAAGACATGATGAAGATATAATAAAGAGTTTTCAATGAGATATTCTGAAAATGTTAGGGGAGTAGTCGGGAAAAGGAGTAAAATTTAGGTGGGAAATGGAAACTGTGCAATAAATTTTGTTGTTGAGATTTAATAGGGGATGGGGACCGTATCTAGTTTAGATACTATGCGGTCAGCATGTAGTTTTGCGGGGACCGTATCTACTAGTTTCCGGCCCAATCTTGACCCGGTTGAAGAACAGCTGGGCCTGGATCTGGTCGGGTCCGTACGTTATTATTGAGCAGGTAGCAACCATTCTCATTGACCAAGACTAAAATAAAAGGTAAATAAAAAAAGTGCGAGGCAGTCGTTCCTTCGGTTCGGCATTAATACATTAAAATTCAAACAAGTATATATTTCTATTAATGAGGAACACCCAAAAAAATTCAGAAAAAATAATTTCCAACATAAATATAACCTATAATTAAAATAATTTCCACAACGAGAACAATATAACTAAATACCTACTCAAGAACACTGGAAGGCAGTCGACAATGAGACATGCTAGCATTTTTTTTTTCATAATAAAACATCCGCTGATGCTGAACTTTCACAGCTTTAATCCACTGATTCCGCCGGTACTCCTCAGAAAGAAGAGATTTTTTTTTCATCATCTCTTTATCTTCTCGTTCCCTGGTGGATTCCTTCCGATGTTCTTGATTTCTGGGATACTAGGCCTGGTGGTGGCGTAGAGACGAAGTCCAAGCGATTGTGCTCAATTTCTTTGTAAAGATCTCTACTTTCCCTAGTTTTATCGTTACTTTCCTTATTTAATTTCTTTGGCTGCTGTTATAGCTGGATAGCTAGGGCTAGCGCCCAGCGGTGGCGTAGAAATGAAGACCAAAGCGATCTGCCATTGATAAGCAGATTGTGCTCAATCTCTTTATGACGATCTCTAATTTCCCAAAATTTATTATTATTTTCCTTATTTTGGATTTCTTCGTCTGCTTTTGGTAGCTCGAGAGCTAGGGCTGGTGGTGACGTAGAGAGGAAGAGTAAGCAATCTGTCCCTGGTAAGTAGATTGCGCTTAATCCCTTTATAAAGATCTTTACTTTTCGTCATTTTACTTGTTTTAGATTTCTTCTGCTGCTTTTATAGCTGGAGAGCTAGGGCTGGTGGTGGCGTAGAGAGGAAGTTCGTAGCAATCTGTCATCGGTAAGCAAATTGGTTTCGATCTGTTTATAAAGATCTTTACGTTCCCTAATTTTATTATTAATTTCCTTGTTTTGCCTTCTTATTGTTGGATTTGTCCGTTATCTGGGCGTGAATCCAGAGCATTGGGGGGATCTGGATGAATGAGAGGTATTCTGCCTTTTCCTTTGTTGAAATCTGAATGCTACCGCAATCTATTTGTGATGATGAAGTTTTCAACTCATAATCTGCGTGTGTTCCTTCATGCCTTATGTGTGATTAGAATGGATTAGGGATTATATGATCTGAATGCTACCACAATCTATTTGTTGGTCTGATGTTATGGTCGTAAGTGTGCTAGAATTTAGTCTCCTAGAGCTTTTTCTTATGGTGCTTATGATGTGGTACGACCTATAAGTTTCTCATCTACTTAGAGCAAAGCCTATAAATTCCAATTATTTGGTGTTGACTTTGTCAATTTTCCTATTAGTCTTCTTATCTACCTCACAAATCCTAAACATGTAGAAGAATGAGCATGTGCTATTTTTAAGACTTAATTTTGTCTTTCCATGGGAAATTACTTGGTTACAACGAGTGTGATAACAAGAACAAGCCTTATATATTCCGATTATTCAGTGTTCCATAAGTCAACTTTTTGCAAGATGATACTTTTTCAGGTCAAACATGTAATGTTTAAAATTATTTATTTAGGAAATGTGTTCAGCTCATCTTATTAGTGCATCATCTAATTATTTTAATCATCAGTTCCAGTTGGTGTATTAATTGGTAAACTCAAATCTCTTAGCTTTCTGCTTCTATGGAAACATGGCTTCTTGTTTATGTTTGTTTAAACAAAGTTAAACTAGGAATTTAATATTCTTTTCTGATTCAATCAATTGATGAGCTCTATGTGAACTAATTTTTTATGGGATCATATCAGAAATATCATCGACAACTAACTGGAACTAGCATTTGGCACAAAGCCTTACAAATTCATTACAATAACATTTGAAGAATAATAGCGACTTCCCAATCTCTACATCATGGCTCAAAGAACAAATGCCCTCAATCACAAAGGAGACACTGTCAAAGTTGGCACAACTGGCACAATCAGTTCCTTGATGACTCGAGAGTTAGAATCCATCAAACACTCAGACCAAACATGCACTCCCACACAGCGAAAACAACAAACAGCGCCTGTGTCCATACCCTGTGGTGCTAATCCGAGGAAAGCATTACAGAAAAGAAACCAAATTAATGAACAAGGAAGCAGCAACAACTACAATGGCGGTGGTAGCAGTACAGGGCACACTAATTGTGCAAGAAACATTGAAGGTCAAAAGCTTCGGCATGCACCACGAAAAACTGGACACAAGATTCCAATGCTAGTATCTGATGGTAGTCCGATGGACCAAACTCTGAACGCTTGCAAGGCAGAAAAGAAAGCACACTCTTACATCGTGGAGGTTGTAGACCTAAAGTGCAGCAATCCAATGAGCACCCGATTGAAGAAACTTGGCTTCTCCAAGCTCTCTGAATCAATATCCTAGTTCTCGGAATCAATCTCGTATTGCTGTAATCCTTATGACATCACTAGAACAATCATCCACCTACTTGAGCCTGGCTTCAAATTAAATTTTGTGCTTCTACATCAGAATCCAGATCCAAGTGATTTTTTTCATGCCACCTACCTTATTTTCGGTTGAGCACCAATCTCTGAGGGGCTACAATGCATCTGATTTTGCTGTGATGCAAAATGGTGTTCTGTATTGCTAATTTTGTTCAGTAGCTTAGATTGGTGTCTTACTTGATAGGAGTTTCTTCATTTCACAAAAATCTTTCTTTTTTTTTTTTCTGGAAGAACAGATGAACATGATGGTGTCATATTTTGCTGCTTTGTTAAGTGTAGTTTTTCAACATGGTTTATTTATGCTTGCTCTTGTAATCTTCTTAAAGATTTAGGGAACAAATTAGCTGCTGAAACTGAAATTTCTTTCACACTGGCCTTGTACCTTTTTCCCCTGGGTTTTATCCGAGTCATTGGTTGAGTAAATGATTTTGTTGTTGATTAACAATGCATTTAGTTCATGGAAGTGAAAAATAAGGAATGAAACAATTAGTGGCGATGAGTGGCCATAACTCAGGACAATATGATATGCTGGTCCATCCAATCCGACCCGATCCAAATTTTTGGATCTTCAAAGATAGGACCCGAATGGACTCTTGTATAAAATCCTAAAGAACATCCTAATCACAAGAAATCTGAGACAAGGTGAAGCACAAATACAGAGAACGCAGATCTGGATTATCAGGATGTATTCCATTAATGCGGATCTGAATTATCAGGATCTGCTAACATCACAAAAGACAGATCAATTGGAACAAATGGAAATCTTTATGGAAAAATTTAAATGGTAATCTAAACAATATTATTACAACAAAAGGTTTACCTCAGGTATAAACATGCACATGCGATTTAGGGATCAAATCTAAATAAAAGAAAACCAAACCTCAATAACTGCACAATTTCGACTTTGCTTAATTCCTTATATTTCATGTATCCATCCACTCTGTTGCGCTATGTAACAATTTCGCCCAAGATCATACAGATATGAATATGATTGAATCAAACTTTTGATATTTAGCAAACACATTTCGTTTCGAAAATAAACAGTCATTCTCATCTTTGCAAAACTGTTTATATATTCTAACAATTCAGTTTTAATTTTTACAAGGTAAATTTGGGAGGTGGCAAGAGCACCTCAACTTTGGAAAGGATCTAAGAGCTTTCTGTAGAGCAACATCAACTCTTGATCCTTTGTGAAACAATGATCCATATAAATGGCATACAGTACACTCTGAAAGATCCTCTTCGATATCATTCAAGATGAATGAGTGTTCACCACCTTTCTCTGCATCACTATCTTCCGAGTCACTCATGGGACTAACTGGTTCAGGCACAATCTACTCCTCAGACTCTTCTTTGTCTCTGATCGACCTCAAATTTCCCATTCTCAAAACTATTGTAATCACTTGTCCTGAATTGTATAGAGTGCCTGTCAGATGATGAGACAACAGCTTTGGCACCTGAATCTAAGAATGTTTTCACAAGGCATGGAGCAAAGTCATATTTACTCATGCAGATTACATTTCCGTCTAACCATGCAAGCTCCAACCTGGTTGAATGCATGTAGATAGTTGAATAAGTTTGTTTAGACCTATTAACAATCGAATTAAAAATGAACAGAAAGAGTGATCGATGGATAATCACTAGAGTAACTAGATTTCATATATGGAAATAACTAGATTCAAGAGTGAAAGCACTGTCAGATATATAACGACTAGATATGACTAGATTAAGAGCGAAGCATTGTTATGGACCTTAGATTCAATGTGCTAAATTTATCATAAAATTGAAAGTATGTACATATATTCATTAACACTTAAAAATTTGTTTTAGATTCATTAGAATATTCATGCTAAATTTACAAATTAATTATCCTAATTAAAATGCATACCTGCGTTTGACAAGACGAGAAAATCGATACTTGCGTTTGACAGCCCATATAACTACTCGAAAGGATCGCCATTTTGTTAATGGATCCGCTACAGATGAAAAATTAGCCAAGACGTACGTAAGCTTCCTTTCTGTTTCTTCCACGTACAAGTGAAGACAGGCACATTTGAACAGTCTTGAAGAAATCCATCTGCAAGCTTGCCAGGCTCATTTTAACACTCTGAAGCAATCCATCTGCAAGCTTTCCAGGCTCATTAATGTTAACACTCTGAAGCAATCCATCCGCAAGCTTTCCATTCTCATTTTAACACTGAAGAAATCCATCTGCAAGCTTCCTTTGCTCGGCAACCACAACACATCATTCTGCCATGCCAACCAATGAGATTAATCAGGACATATTTTATTAAAAAGTTCACAAATGTACCTTAAATGATACATCAAAGAGAAGGACTATGACTACGACCTTAATATATATTGAGCCCTGTTGAATCATTTTCGAGAGCCAAATATATATATGATGCCTACTTTAGGCGATTTCTGCAATTTTTCATTCAATGTCGATCCAACATGCATACACATGGATGCCCTTCAATTCCGATTGGATGACCATATCCAAGCCAATCCGATTGATAAGCTGAGCTAGGTCCAAATTCTGGACTGTATAGTCTTGATGGGAAGAGGATAGTCTCAATTTGAAATCAATAACATGCAATGCAAGGACAAGTTTGGTTAGCAACATTAATGTTGACAATCACTTAGTTATATACAGTGGTGTTGACCCGTGGAACTTATTTTGGCCACGTGATATGAACATTTCCACTTGGAAAACTAACCGATCGATATATGGTCACTGCTCTGCTCGATCGAGAAATTAAAAACGTGATATGACAACTCCACTCCCCAGTTGAATAACCAACCCGACCTTCACCTACCTGTGGCCGGTGGCCCAACTACTCTCTGTGTCTTTCCCACCCACCTTTCTTTCGATCGACCATGCATGCTACAATTGCACGGAGCCGACAGACATTGTTTAATTTCTTGGATCGGAGTAATTGGTGCCTGAGGACTGAGGTGTAGTAATTAATTGATGTTCCCACTGTTATGGTGGTAGTTGGCAGATGATCTGTTAATTTCAAATGTGATATATATATAACATATAAATAATAGAATTGCCACATATATGTACAAATATTAAATATATATCGACCTCAGCCAGCGAGTATCTCGATCGTCCATCCAACAGCGATTTAAATTTGAAAAATCGAATCAAAATATGAATTTTATATTTATACAAATTAAATTTATTACTGACGAATTAAGGTAATTAATTAGGTAATGTTATATAGAAATAAATATCTTATGGTGATAAAAATTAGATTCACTAATAATAAATTAAGCCATATATATACCTATTAGAAATTAAGTTAGCGGATGGACATTAACTTCTAAAGTCCCATCAAATAATAGAATAGACACATAAGGAACAGCATGGAAGGTTATTAATTATGACCTAAATGGCGAATTAATAATTCTATTGGTATCGTGTTATCTATATATTAGATGTTATACATGTAACATGCATTAATCATAAAATATGTTCACATGACTTTACTAAAAGTTTAACACATGTAATAATAATAATAATTAAATATCTAAATAATTATATAGAAATGGAATTTACTTTTAAAAAACTTAATTAGTAACAATAAAAAAATACAGTTGAAACAAAAAAAACAAAAAAGAAATTAAAATTAACTCCATGATTTCAAACTCTATTATTTTGATTTGACACCACAATTACTCATTTACGAAAATTCAAAAGGTAAGACAAATAGAGTACCAATTAAGAAAATAGTTGATAGAGATATGAAATAATAGACACCTTGCGGACGTGCTGAATTGAAATTATATAAAACAACTCACATTTATTTGTTTAGATGGGTTAAGTTGATAATTTTAAGTTGTGAAATATTAGATTATCTTATATGGCGGAGTTGAGCTTTTTTGTATCATCAAGTTATCGAGTCGGTCAAATGTCAAGCTATCGAATCATCAAGTCAGTCAAAAAGAAATGTCGAAACCTACATTTGACATAGTTTCTTTAAAATAGATTTGTCCTTTCTCTGACGGTGTTTAGAAGTCACGATGAACATATATTTCCCATAGACCTGCCCATAGGTCGGACCTGACACAAGCCATAACTGAGTCAATGGAGTGATAATTTTCCGTTGACTTGGGTTGCTGGGCCTAAATCATAACTGACTCGGGAGGGGCCAGGCTAATTAAGGTTCAACGGCTCATTTAACTGCCGAACCGATGATTTTTTTTTATAGATGTCAAATTTATTAAATTGTTAAAAAGAATTTCATTTCCAAACTAGTCTCCCAAATAAGAGTTAAATATCCTAATCAACAACTAACAACTAGACTACAATTATTAACATCTTTATATGTTAATTATTTATTTAATAACTAATCAAAAATTTGCTTTTGCTATGTTATTCTTAATAATTGGAAAAAAATAAGAGAGAAAATAATATTTTTAACTTTGTATTGTGTAACAGTTGATTTATAATAATGTGATTTAAAAGCTAGAGGAAGAAAAGTAATTTCGATCATTGGAGAGTATCTATTATTCTCTAAATTTTATAAATTATTTTATTATTTTCACGTATCTTCTCTACTTTCAATTCTGAAAATTTGATTGTTTTCTACTTTAATTCTTCAATTATAATGAAAGAAGGAGGTTCATCATCTCGATCTCATAGGGGCAAGAAAATACTCAATTCGAATGAAGATTACGATATTTAATTTACTAATGATAAACCTAAGTAAATTCTGACATCCGAAATATAAAAAAATATACTTCTAAAATTTGAAATACTCTTTTAAAATCATAAAAGATACATAATGAAGTGCAAACATTTCTTTATATATATATTTTATAAATCTATAATTTTTAAATATTTTTAAATAATAATAATCTTAAATCGTGACGAATCATGAAGCGTAATCAAGTTAAGGTCAACCTGCTAGGAAAATAATTTTGAACCGTGGTCAGATCTAATTTCCCAAGATACAATGATAAATTACTATTACCACCTAGCATTTTGGTCAATCCTGGCGAATCGAGTTTGTACCTGAACACTATCATGATGATTTTACTAAGCAAAAATGCACAACAAAGAAAGAGAAGAGCAAGGGAACGATGTGGATGGAATTTCTTTGTTTGAGCGTCTGCTCTTATTCTCTGCTTATAGTCAAGGCTTTATCATGCTCGCACATGCAATGGCGGAGCCAGCCCGGGTAATTTACCCGGGCTGATCTCCGACTGTGGACTGTTCTGACGAGATAACCCGGGCTGTCTCTTTCATTTTCTTAAAAAAAAAATTCCTTCCATAAATTTAAGCTATCACTTTCATTTTCTTTAAAAAAAATTCCTTCCATAAATTTAAAGCTTTTCACATCGAGCTACCCGGGCTATAGCCCGGGTAGCCTACAACGTGGCTCCGCCCGTGCGCACATGAATCATCTTTGGATTAGTACAATCTGCACTCTGAATTTGCACCTCTGCATAGACACACGTGAGAGAAAATTTCTTTCCATAAATATATTTATAACATCAATGTTTGTAATACATTATAAACTAATCATAATACTTTGAATCTTTCAATGTAAAATTAAAGTCTCATTTATAATGAAATTTATTTTATTATGTACTTCCATTCAAATTTTTAACGTATAGTAAAGTAACAACGAAGCATAAATACATGAATAAGCATGGTATTTTATTATTTCATAATTTTGTATTATCTTTACATAATTTTAGTTTGATGGACTTATGGATTTTAGTCTAGCATTATCACGAAGGAATAAAATGGTATACCATGATGCTCAGGTTAAGTATAATAGTTTACTTATTCATTAGTTACTCTGACTATTATAATATAATTGTAAGTTTAAAGAAAAATAACTAAATATAACAATTCGATTTACTAGCTAAGTACATATGTAGGTGTTTGTTGTGCTAGATAAATCAAGTCATTAATGAATTATATTTTTCATATATTTATTCGACTTCTTTAAATTCTTTCAATTTTTACCACTTTAAATTGGCATGGTTCATTCATACATTATTTCAGTATATTTTTCAAAAATTCATGTTGATCTTCTAAAATATTTTCTGAAAAAAATCATATTAAATAATTCACTTTCTAAAAATATTTTATGAAGAAATCATATTAAATTATTCACTTTTTTTTTTATAAAAAAAGAATACTCTGCTCTGCTTAATTTCTTGTGATTCGTATCAGATCAGAGAAAGTAGATTCCAAATCTTTCCACTACCTTCTAAAATTATTATTTTATATTCATCCAGTTGCTATTTATTTAATCCTTTTCCCACCGACGACTACATTGTCATTGGCTGTGCTGCTGAAGGCCAGCTCAGCGTCGTCAGTCACTCATTACTATCTACATTGTTGTCCAAAATATTGATTTTTTAATTAGCTTATTATTCAAAACGAACCCATAATATTGAAAATATTCTTCCGTTTATTAATTCATAAGACTTATATTAATTTAGTAAATAGATTGACTGACCAAAAAAGTACTTTTATTAAAAAGTCATACCATTGGTATCAGACGAAAATATTGATTCTTTTTCGTAATGATAACTATAATTTTTTGATTTACTTTCTCATATATAATTATGAAATTGATCGTATGAAATCACTAGAGTGATTATTGAAGAAGATACGGACTCTCATATATATGTATCTTCTTTTACGGGTTAAGATATCCATGTTAAATAGATTTTATGGCAACTTGCATTTGGACCTTTTTCATAGCCAGTGACACAAAGAAACTAGATCATGGAACACTCACCCCTCCATTATTATCTATTTCCATAGTAGAAATGAAAATTTTGAGGGAAAGTTGACTCAAAAAATTTAGGGGAATTTCGAAAAGAAATTAAAAATTTGGATGATAAGACAAAATTCTCTACTCTTCAGTAACAAATTGAATTGGTCACCCCAACATAAAATCAGTCTCACGACGAAGTCAATTAAGAATAAATCTATCTTTTAATAACCCAGCAACTCGTCCCCCATTCAATCAATGACACAGCCGAGATGTTGATGGCTATTGGCTAGGCACTTCTCCACTTGAGTCTCCATCATTCTCAATCATCTCCTTCTCACGAACCTTTGTTTAGCTTCTACAATAGTTTAGAGAAAAAACCTCGTTTTTGTTCTTTATTTTTTGTTCAATATGGGTTCGAGTTCTCTCCTTGTCCTTGCTTTGTGGTTTTGCGTTACTGTGACGAGCGCCATGGCTGCAAACGACAACAGCACGAATTCCACCACCAGGCCGAGCGAGATCAGCATAGGTGCCCTCTTCACCTTTAATTCCTACATCGGACGGGCTGCGAGGCTGGCGATTGAGCTCGCTGTGGACGATGTGAACAGGAACTCGAGCGTTCTCCCCTGGACGACGCTCAAGTTGCAGGCGCAAGACACAAATTGCAGTGGGTTTCTGGGAACTATTGAGGGTGAGTGGAACTGCCTTTCTTTTTGATAAAACAACTATCTTTTGTTTCAATTGATGATCTAGGGTTCTAGGGATTTTAGGAAGCATTATTCTGTGAAGTTCGACTGTTTTTTGGTTGTCTCAGTTTGTTAAACATTATTTTTAATGATTTCTGATTTACCAACATTTTCAATTTTTTTTTCTTTTGAGAAAGATTACGCATCTGTTGTATCAAAATAAATTTTAATATACAACCATGCCAAAAATATTTTACAAATGTTTTTTTTTGCTTTTAAAATGTTCAAAAATGGAAAAAAACTATATATTTTAGTTAAGAATCATTTCATCTGCAGGATGATAATCACGAATGTTTTGACAAGCAAAGCTCATGCTATTGCAGCATTGCAGCTAATGGAGAAGAAAGTGGTTTCTATAATAGGACCACAATCCTCTGGGATTGCTCATGTTATATCTCACGCTGTCAATGAACTCCATGTACCTTTGCTCACGTTTGCCGCCACAGACCCAACTCTTTCTTCGCTGCAGTACCCTTACTTGATTCGTACAACACAGAGCGACTACTTCCAAATGAATGCAATAGCTGATCTAATTAGCCACTATGGTTGGAGAGAAGTCATTGCCATTTTTGTGGATGATGATTATGGTAGAGGTGGAATAACCGCATTAGATGATGCTCTAGCAACTAAACGCTCTAAGATCTCCTACAAAGCAGCCTTTCCTCCACATGCTGATGCAACCATGATCAATGACGTTTTGGTGCAAATAAATCTCATGGAATCCAGGGTTTATGTTGTACATGTAAACCCGGATTCTGGTCTCACAGTCTTTTCGTTAGCAAAATCTCTTCTAATGATGGGTAGTGGTTATGTGTGGATTGCTTCAGATTGGCTTGCTTCAGTTTTAGATTCAACTTATCTGCCAAATTTTGACACCATGAACCTTATACAAGGGGTCATTGTTTTTCGTCAGCATACTGCAGATTCTGATCTGAAGAGAGCATTTGAGACCAGATGGAGTCAGAAGGTTAGGAGTGGGAATGCAAGTTCAAGCTTGAATACTTATGCGTTGTATGCTTATGATTCTGTTTGGTTACTTGCTCATGCTATAGACCAGTTCCTCCGAGAAGGAGAGACATTTTCTTTCTCTGATGATCCGAGATTGCATGATGCAAATGGAAGCTCACTACATTTAACTTCACTCAAGTACTTTGATGGTGGTGAACAACTTCGCAAGAAACTGCTGCTAACCAACTTCACGGGTGTGACTGGTCAATTTCAATTTGATTCCGAGGGCAATCTAATCCATCCAGCCTATGAAATACTCAATATTGGCGGGACAGGTCTACGAACACTTGGGTTCTGGTCTAATTACTCTGGTTTTTCAGTTGTTGTTCCCGAAGTTCTGTATGGCAAATCGCTGAATGCATCCACCAGTAACCAACTACTCTACAATGCCATTTGGCCAGGTGAAACCACAACAAAGCCTCGAGGTTGGGTGTTCCCAAACAACGGAAAGCCGATACGGATTGGAGTTCCTTATCGTACAAGTTATAAGGAATTCATATCAAAAGATAGTAACTCTAATGGTGTACAAGGATACTGTATTGATGTGTTTAAAGCTGCGATCGACTTGTTGCCCTATCCTGTTCCATATTCATTTATTCTGTTTGGAGACGGCATTAAAAATCCTAGTTACAATGATCTAGTTGAAAAGGTTTATGAGAATGTAAGTCTCTTAACATATTGTTTATGTTTTCTTTCTGTGAATTACAAGTTTAGTTTGAAGATGATCTCATTTGCAGCTTCTGTTGCACTTTCTCTAATCATGCAACTTATCAATATGCTCTTTAGTACTTTGACGCAGCTGTTGGGGATATATCAATCGTGACGAATAGGACAAGAATTGTAGACTTTACCCAGCCATATATAGAATCTGGCCTCGTCATTGTTGCACCAGTCAAAGAGAGATCTTCAAGTCCTTGGGCTTTCCTAAAACCATTTTCTGTACTGATGTGGTGTGTGACAGGGGCTTTCTTCCTTTTTGTGGGAGCCGTGGTGTGGATTCTCGAGCATCGTTCAAATACCGAATTCCGTGGATCACCAAGACAACAACTTGCGACAATATTTTGGTCAGTGAATGCCATAATATATATCATCAGTATGACTTGTTTCCTATGATGCTCAAGTAAAACTATGTTTTGTTTTGCAGGTTTAGTTTCTCCACAATGTTCTTTTCTCACAGTAAGTAAAATATTATGTCTGATTCACTTAACGAAAATTTGCAGATACACTCTGGTGACATTTTGAACATGCATTTCTAATGTCGCCTGTGTATTTCCAGGAGAGAACACTGTGAGCACCCTAGGGCGGTTTGTGCTGATCATTTGGCTTTTCGTGGTGTTGATAATAAATTCTAGCTACACTGCAAGCTTAACATCCATCCTTACAGTTCAGCAACTCTCTTCAGGTATCCATGGACTTGATAGTTTGATCTCTAGTTCAGATCCTATCGGATACCAGGCAGGGTCATTTGTGAAAAATTATATGATGCAAGAGCTTAATATTGCTGAATCACGGCTAGTGTCCTTGAATGACCCAAAAGCCTATGAAAGGGCGCTTGAGCTTGGCCCGAAAAATGGAGGTGTTGCTGCGATAGTCGATGAGTTTGCCTACGTTGAACTCTTCATGTCCACCAATTGCAAATATAGGCCAGTAGGCCAGGAGTTCACAAAAAATGGATGGGGTTTTGTAAGTGTTGAGATGTTCCATTTCTGCACTTTTATCATGATTCCCTAACAGCATGAAGTCTATTGTGTTAATGAGAATCATCATTTTTGTTCAACAGGCCTTTCCAAGAGATTCACCGCTTGCAATTGATTTATCCACAGCGATCTTGACACTCTCAGAAAATGGTGATCTCCAGAGGATCCATGACAAATGGTTACAACACGCAGGGTGTAGCTCACAAGAAAGTGAGATCGATGCCAATCGGCTCAGCCTCCGGAGCTTCTGGGGTCTTTTTCTCATTTGTGGCCTTGCATGTTTGGTGGCTCTCATTGTGTTCTTCATGAGAATATTTTGCCAATATAGCAGGTATAATAGCCAAGATGAGGATGCAAAGCTCGAACCCGAACGCAGCTTGAAGCGTCCAATGCGTTTAACTAGCATCAAGGATTTGATTTCCTTTGTAGATAAGAAGGAAGAAGAAGTAAAGAATTCTATCAAGCAAAAATTGAGTGATAAACAGAGACAAAGTGGTCACATTTTCAGTGGACAGTCCGTGTCACCTGCATAGGGAGAATGCTACAAATGGCCACAAGAAATTTTTGGGTGATCAAGTTTGTGCTCCGCGGATCGGAGCGTCACCCAAACAAGTGCACACCATAAGAGGGATGCCGAGGAATCTCCTTAGACAATGGCTCGACTAGTAAAGATACATAATATAGAAGGGTTAGACCCCCAAGTGATTTTTGTGCCATGGTAGTGAAAAATATAGAAGATAAGTGTTTAGTCATTTGGAGAAAGTAATGAAGATGTAGTAGTTGGGGAAGCTTTCTTGATTGCCTTGCCTTAAGATAATGTTGTTTCCTTAAGATAATGTTACAGAATTTTGATATACAGAATTCTGAGATGGAAGAAACATTCTTTATTTTGTAACAAAATGCCTTTGAAAAATTTGGGAAGTGCCACTGAAGTATTTTCGAAATCAAATTCTAACAATTTTTATTTATTTGTTTAAATCAAAATATTTCTTTCGCCTTGCTTGTCAGTCTTATTCCTTATTCTATTTCTCTAGAAATTAGAAAAAGTATGTTGTCATTTGTTTAAATCAAAATATTTCTTTCGCTCAGTCTTTTTCCTTATCCTATTTCTCTGGATTGTGAAAACACGTTGTGTAATTAGAAATTAGAAAACGTATGTTGACTGTGATAGCTAAGAGTATATTTAGAAATTCGATAGCCAATCAGTAGAAATACCGTCTATTTTCAAAATTAATAGGATGAAAATTAAATATTTAAATTATAATATATATATATATATATATATATATATATATATATATATATACAACAGGGCTATGCTGGGCGTCAATCTATACGCGCCCGCGTGAGCGCCAGCCAACCTTTCCTCATTGCCGCCGTCGCCGCGCCGCCGTCCGGTCACCGCCGACCGTCGGACCGGGTGCGTTGGACGCGCAGCTCGCCGGCGCTCCGGCCGGCGTCGGATTCCGGCCGGATGGTGTCCGGAATCCGGCCGAAAATCGCCTGGAAACGCGCTGTTCGTGAGGCGCCCACTGTTGGCCGGAAATCGGCGGGTCCCCGGCCAAAATCGGGGCCGGAGACCGGCCGGGGTCGACGCGCCAGGCGACGGCGCGTCGACCCCGGCCGGTCTCCAGCCCCGATTTGGCCGGAAACCCGCCGATTTCCGGCCAACAGTGGGCACCAGCGGCTGACGGGCGATTTCGGCCGGAATCGAACGGATTCCGGCCGAATCGAGGCCGAAGACCGGCCGGGGTCGACGCGCCGTCGCCTGGCGCGTTGACCCCGGTCGGTCTCCGGCCCCGATTCGGCTGGAATCCGTTCGATTCCGGCCGAAATCGCCTGTCAGCCGCTTTCCCCTGTTTCTGGCGATTTTCGGCCGGATTCCGGCCACCATCCGACCGGAATCCGACGCCGGTCGGAGCGCCGGCGAGCTGCGCGTCCAACGCACCCGGTCCGACGGTCGGCGGTGACCGGACGGCAGCGCGGCGACGGCGACAATGAGGAGAGGTTGGCTGGCGCTCACGGTGGCGCGTATGGGTTGTCGCCCAGCATAGCCGTTATCGTTTAATCTAAATACTAACATTAAATCCTAAACCAAATTCACTTCCTTTAATATAAACATTCGACTCTAAATCCTAAAATTTAAACCCTAAATCTAAAATAATTTAAAAAAAAATATTTTATATACTCTAAAATTTAAACTTTAAATTTATATATATATATATATATATATAGAAATTTGAGAAATGTTACCCTATGGTCCGCCTCGTACGTTCCTGTGCGCTTCCATCCAACCTAGCCCTGCTCCAGCCGCTGCCGCATCACCGTCCAGCCACCGCATCACGTCCGATGGACGCGCACCTCGCCGGCGCACAGCCCGGCGTCGGATTCCGACCGAAAAGTGGCCGGAATCCAGCGAATTCAGCCGAAATCGGCCGCTCGGCACTGGCGGCCGATTCCGACCGAATCGCGGTCAATTTTCGGCCAAATTCTGATCACCGGCCGAGGAAGGACCGCTGGCAGTCGGCGGTCCTTCCTCGGCCGATGGATTCCGACCGCGATTTAGCTGGAATCCGCCGCTCGACACTGGCAGTCGATTTTTGGCCGAATTCGTCGGATTCCGGCCACTATCCGATCGGAATCCGGTGTCAGGCGGTGCGCCCGTGAGTTGCGCTTCCATCTTGCCCGGGGTGGCTGCCGACGGTGGTCGGACGACGAAGCAGCAGCGGCGACAGTGACGAGGGGTCGGAGGAGTACGCACGGATTGCGCACGGACCGCAACCTAGCAAATTGGTGTGTGTGTATATATATATATAATATATATATATGAATGAGAATTTAATAACATGAAAGGACTGGTTAGCAGCATTAACGATTTAACGTTGACACATAGTTTCAGTAGTGGCGTTGACCCGTGGAACATATTTGGCCACGTGATACGAACATTTCCACTTGAATAACTAACCGATGGTCACTCGCTTTCTAACGTCTAACGTCGAATAACCCACGTGATACGAACATTTCCACTTGAATAACTAACCGATGGTCACTCGATTTCTAACGTGCGGAGGAAAACGTGAATTGACGGTAACTCCCAACTCGAATAACCCACGTGATACGAACATTTCCACTTGAATAACTAACCGATGGTCACTCGCTTTCTAACGTGTGGAGGAAAACGTGAAATGACGGTAACTCCCCACTCGAATAACCAATTCCGGTAGCCACTAATCTTTGTCTCCTTCCCACCTTTTGACCCTAGTACAGCTGAGCGGAGCCCACGCTCTTTCATGCAGAAATTGGTGCATGAGCAAATCTAATATAATACCCGTATAGGCATACTATTTAATTGATGTTCCTACTGTTAATGGTGCTAGTTGGCCGATCTGTTTCAGATATATTTGTTTAGAGGACATACAGTAATGGCCAAGTATGCAGTAAGATAAGCAACAAAGCATAACGTACGTGATATCACCTATAAAAAAAATAATAAAAAATATGACATTTAATAAATTGTATTTTAAATTTATTCACAGAAAAAGATAATCGAAATCCGAACACTTGAATTATTTAAAAAGAAAACATGATATTTTATTATTTCATAATTTTTTGTTATCTTTACATATTTTTTGTTTGATGGGCTTATAAATTTTAGTTTGCATTCCATTACGAAGGAACAAGTGGTACACCATGAAGCTCAGCGTAAGTATAATATATAGTTTACTTATTCATTAGCTACTCTGACTATTATAATATAATTATAATTTTAAAGAAAACAAATAACTTAAGCATAGCATAGGATGATATTAAAATTTAACTATAACAATATAATTCAATCGATTTACAAGTATACATGTTAGGTGTGTGTTGTGTTAGACAAATTAATCAAGTCATAAATGAATTATATTTTTCATATAGTTATTCGACTTCTTTAAATTCATTCAATTTTACCATTTTTAAGACCAACTATTTAGGTTCCTTTAATTGGAGCGACATTGATCGTTCATACATTATCTCAGTATATTTTTCAACTGTTCATGTTGGTCTTCTAAAATATTTTCTGAAGAAATCATATTAAATAATTCACTTTCTATCTAAGAGGTCACATGCATCAACCTGTTCACTTTCTTAGAATTTAGATTTTTGTCCTTTTGCTTACAAAGATTATCCTTGATTTGTCATCAATAAAGCTGCAAAATACGACAGGCTTAATCGTGTTAGGCCCAGCTCGTCCTAATCCACAACGTGAAACAAGCAAAGGTAGTTGACCAACGGGTTGGGTCAAGCATAGGTTCGGTACAAATCACAAGAATACTCTGCTTTGCTTTCCACCACTTTCTAAAATTTTTCTTTTTATATTCATCCATTTGCTCTTTATTTTATATATCCTTATTCCACCAACGACTACATTCTCATTGCCGGTACAAATCCTTTTTTTTATATAATATTTTTGATAATTCAGGTATTGACTCTTGGATCATCACTCATTACTATCTACATTGTTCTCCAAAATATTAATTTTTCAATTGGTTCGATATTCTTTGAACATTATTCAAAACGAACCCATAATATTGAAAATATTCTTCCGTTTATTAATTCATAAGAATTAAATTGTTTTAGTAAATAGTTTGACTGATCCAACAAAAAATATTTTCGATAATTGACCAACGTAATGTATGCATTTATAACTGCAGAATTCTAAAAAAAACATGCTTATTTTTTTGAATTATTACTTATTTTCTCAAAGAACGGATTGAATTTCAAATAATATCACTATAAAATTTTAAAAAATAACATTATTGTGATATTGTATTTCAAAAAATAGCATAAATACTAATTTTTTAAAAATCAATACTACTTTACTATTGTATAAATAGTAAAATCAATGTCACTGTAGTGCTATAATACCAGAATGATATTGTTCTTTAAAAAATTCTCCCACCTCTTAACCATTTGACGGTCGATTATAAGTTGATTCTATGATATACCTCTCTTCACATAATTTGAGAACGGACTGTGATAGATATTTAAGATGAACATAATCATTTTTTATTATAATTAAAATTTAACACTGTAGTAATGATGTTTTTTGAAATTCAACTAGCACCGTAATGGCTAACAAGATGAGGAAATGAAAATAAGTGTGCTTTTTGAAAAATCTATATCTTTTTGAATTTAGGTCAGTTGCTAAGTGTGAGATATCGACGGTGTCAACGACGATGTATCTTCTTCTACGAGTTAAAGTTATCCATGTTAGATAAATTTTATGACAATTTGCATTTGGACCTTTCTCATCTTCTGCAAGTGACATGAGAAACTAGATCATGGAACACTCACCCTTGGGATCTACTACTTATCTAATTTATTTGTTTGTACTGAACCGCTTAAGACGAGGGAAATCAATTTTTTTTTGTTTTTGCTTCCATGAACACCCACCCCTTCATTTTATCTATTTCAATAGTAGAAATGGAAAACTTTGAGGGTAAAAAGATGACCCGAAAATTTAGGGGAATTTCGAAAAGAAACAAAAATTTTGATGTAAAGACAAATTTCCCAAGTCGTCACCTGCTCAATGTCACAGGTGAGCCCACTTCCCCAGTTGAGTCTCCATCATTCTCAACCATCTCCTTCCCATGGACGTTTATTTATAGCTTCTACCGTATTTTAGAGCTACAACCGCTCGAAAAAAAACTCGTTTTTCTTTATTTTTTTTGGTTCAGTATGGGTTCGCGCTCTCTCCTTGCTTTGTGGTTTTGCGTTACTGTGACGAGCGCCACTGCTGCAAGCGACAACAGCACAAATTCCACCACCAGGCCGAGCGAGATCAGCATAGGTGCCCTCTTCACCTTTAATTCCTACATCGGAAAGGCCGCGAGGCTTGCGATTGAGCTCGCTGTGGACGATGTGAACAGGAACTCGAGCGTTCTCCCGTGGACGACGCTCAAGTTGCAGGCGCAAGACACAAATTGCAGTGGGTTTCTGGGAACTATTGAGGGTGAGTGGTACTGCCTTTCTTTTTGATAAAATAACTATCTTTTGTTTCAATTGATGGTCTAGGGTTCTAGGGATTTTAGGAAGCATTATTTCTCTGGAGTTTGAGTGTTTTTTGGTTGTCTCAGTTTGTTAAACAATTTTTTAATGATTTCTGATTTGCCAACAGTTTGATTTAAATTTTTTTTTCTTTTGAGAAAGATTACGCATCTGTTGTATCCAAAACAAATTTTAATATACAACCATGCCAAAAATATTTTACAAATGTTTTTTTTTGCTTTTAAAAATTTCAAAAATGGGGGAAAAAATATATATTTTAGTTAAGAATCCTTTCAGCTGCAGGATGATAATCACGAATGTATTTTACAAGCAAAGCTCTTGCTATTGCAGCATTGCAGCTAATGGAGAAGAAAGTGGTTTCTATAATAGGACCACAATCCTCTGGGATTGCTCATGTTATATCTCACGCTGTCAATGAACTCCATGTACCTTTGCTCACGTTTGCCGCCACAGACCCAACTCTTTCTTCGCTGCAGGACCCTTACTTGATTCGTACAACTCAGAGCGACTACTTCCAAATGAATGGAATAGCTGATCTAATTAGTCACTATGGTTGGAGAGAAGTCATTGCCATTTTTGTGGATGATGATTATGGTAGAGGTGGAATAACCGCATTAGATGATGCTCTAGCAACTAAACGCTCTAAGATCTCCTACAAAGCAGCCTTTCCTCCACATGCTGATGCAACCATGATCCATGATGTTTTGGTGCAAATAAATCTCATGGAATCCAGGGTTTATGTTGTACATGTAAACCCAGATTCCGGTCTCACAGTCTTTTCGTTAGCAAAATCTCTTCGAATGATGGTTAGTGGTTATGTGTGGATTGCTTCAGATTGGCTTGCTTCAGTTTTAGATTCAACTTATCCGCCAAATTTCGACACCATGAACCTTATACAAGGGGTCATTGTTTTTCGTCAGCATACTGCAGATTCTGATCTGAAGAGAAAATTTGAGACCAGATGGAGTCAGATGGTTAGGAGTGGGAATGCAAGTTCAAGCTTGAATACTTATGCGTTGTATGCTTATGATTCTGTTTGGTTACTTGCTCATGCTATTGACCAGTTTCTCCGAGAAGGAGAGACATTTTCTTTCTCTGATGATCCGAAGTTGCATGATGCAAATGGAAGCTCACTACATTTAACTTCACTCAAGTACTTTGATGGTGGTGAACAACTTCGCAAGAAACTGCTGCTAACCAACTTCACAGGTGTGACTGGTCAAGTTCAATTTGATTCCGAGGGCAATCTAATCCATCCGGCTTATGAAATACTCAATATTGGTGGGACAGGTCTACGAACACTTGGGTTCTGGTCTAATTACTCTGGTTTTTCAGTTGTTGTTCCCGAAGTTCTGTATGGCAAATCGCTGAATGCATCCACCAGTAACCCACTACTCTACAATGCCATTTGGCCAGGTGAAACCACAACAAAGCCTCGAGGTTGGGTGTTTCCAAACAACGGAAAGCCGATACGGATTGGAGTTCCTTATCGTGCAGGTTATAAGGAATTTATATCAAAAGGTAGTAACCCTGATGGCGTACAAGGATATTGTATTGATGTTTTTAAAACTGCGATCAACTTGTTGCCCTATCCTGTTCCATATTCATTTATTCTGTTTGGAGATGGCATTAAAAATCCTAACTACAATGATCTAATGGAAAAGGTTTATGAAAATGTAAGTATCTTAACATATTGTTTATGTTTTCTTTCTGAATTACAAGTTTAATTTGAAGATGATTTCATTTGCAGCTTCTGTTGCACTTTCTCTAATCATGCAACTTATCAATATGCTCTTTAGTACTTTGACGCAGCTGTTGGGGATATATCAATCGTGACGAATAGGACAAGAATTGTAGACTTTACCCAGCCATATGTAGAATCTGGCCTCGTCATTGTTGCACCAGTCCAAGAGAGATCTTCAAGTCCTTGGGTTTTCCTACAACCATTTTCTGTACAGATGTGGTGTGTGATAGGGGCTTTCTTCCTTTTTGTGGGAGCCGTAGTTTGGATTCTCGAGCATCGTTCAAATATTGAATTCCGTGGATCTCCAAGACAACAACTTGTGACAATATTTTGGTCAGTGAATGCCATAATATATATCATCAGTATGACTTGTTTACTATGATGCTTAAGTAAAACTATGTTTTGCAGGTTTAGTTTCTCCACAATGTTCTTTTCTCACAGTAAGTAAAAATATTACGACTGATTCACTTAACGAAAATTTGCAGATACACTCTCGTGACATTTTGAACATGCATTTCTAATATTGCCTGTGTATTTCCAGGAGAGAACACTGTGAGCACCCTAGGGCGGTTTGTGCTGATCATTTGGCTTTTCGTGGTGTTGATAATAAATTATAGCTACACTGCAAGCTTAACATCCATCCTCACAGTTCAGCAGCTCTCTTCAGGTATCCAAGGACTTGATAGTTTGATCTCTAGTTCAGATCCTATCGGATACCAGGCAGGGTCATTTGCGAAAAATTATATGATTGAAGAGCTTAATATTGCTGAATCCCGGCTAGTGCCCTTGAATAACCCAAAAGCCTACGAAAGGGCACTTGAGCTTGGCCCGAAAAATGGAGGCGTTGCTGCGATAGTCGATGAGTTTGCCTACGTTGAACTCTTCATGTCCACCAATTGCAAATATAGGCCAGTAGGCCAGGAGTTCACAAAAAATGGATGGGGTTTTGTAAGTGTTGAGATGTTCCATTTCTGCTCTTTTATTATGATTCCTAACTGCAAGATGTTCCATTTCTGCTCTTTTATTATGATTCCTAACTGCATGAAGTCTACTGTGTTAATGAGAATCATCATTTCTGCTCAACAGGCCTTTCCAAGAGATTCACCGCTTGCAATTGATTTATCCACAGCGATCTTGACACTAGCAGAAAATGGCGATCTCCAGAGGATCCATGACAAATGGTTACGACCCGCAGGGTGTAGCTCACATGAAAGTGAGATCGATGCCAACCGGCTCGGCCTCCGGAGCTTCTGGGGTCTTTTTCTCATTTGTGGCCTTGCATGTTTAGTGGCTCTCATTGTGTTCTTCGTGAGAATATTTTGCCAATATAGCAGGTATAGTAGCCAAGACGAGGATGCAAAGCTCGAACCCGAGCGCAGCTTGAAGTGTTCAACGCGATTAACTGGCATCAAGGATTTGATTTCCTTTGTAGATAAGAAGGAAGAAGAAGTAAAGAATTCTATCAAGCAAAAATTGAGCCATAAGCAGCGACAAAATGGTCACATTTTCAATGGACAGTCCAGATCATTCGCATAGGGAGAATGTTACAAGACATTTTTGGGTGATAAGTTTGTGCTCCGCGGATGGTCACCCAAATAATTGCATACCATAACAGGGCTGCCGAGGAATCTCCTTAGACAATATAATGGCTTGAATAGTAAAGATATATTATAATTTTGAAGGGTTAGGTCCCCCAGTGATTTTTGTGCCATGGCAGTGAAAAATATAGAAGATAGTGTTTAGTCGTTAATTTGGAGAACCAAATGAATATGGTAGTTGGGGAAGCTTTCTTGGTTACATAATATTGCTTCCTTAAAATGTTGCAGAATTATGAGATTGAAGAAACATTCTTGATTTTGTAACAAAATGCCTGAAAAATTTGGGAGTGCCACTGAATTTCCCAAATACTGTCAAGTTGTTGAGAGTAACGAAAATAACTCGCAAATATTAGGAAACCTGAGCTTTAATTCATTTTGAAAGAACACATGTCCTCTATTCGGCAGTTCAATCAAGTTCGAATTTGATCGACCACTCTTTAATAATATACTAACTAAGAGGAGATTATGGCGACCTGGGTTGCAAGCATATCGAAATCTAATGCAAGAACAAGAGCATCAATTCATAACCGCACTTCAATTCATGGGTTGCAAACAGTAACTGATTAACCAAGAACTGATAAGGGCAATGCATTAGCAACTTGAAATAAATAATTCAGAGCAGCCAGAATTTGGCAGTTCATAGTCTACGAACAAAGAATAAATAAACGAAAAGGATTTGAGACAATATTCAGTTTGCTTCACCACCAAGGAGACATCAAAAAAGTTAGAATAGATCGTCTGATCGGTCACTCTTTAATACTCTTGGCCTTCCTTGAATGGGAAGCCCCATAATTGAGCTTCTGCTATCATGGAACCACCATGGTTGCCGACGGGAGAAGAAGATTATGATCTCCTTTATTGGGGTACTTTACTCTATTTGGCTAAATCGATGAGCTTGTCTTCGTCAGGCTGAGCTTTTCTTCTTTTTCGCTGGGTATGCGGAAAGACTCCCTCCTTTATTGGCGAGTGGGAATGCAGTCCCATAGATTGCCGGTACTACTCAAGCCATCTATCTCACCCGGTCTCAGTTGTCCTCGTTAACAGCATTTGAAAAGTGCCTTCTTGTCTATTAGTAGCTAGCTGGTGCTTCACCATCTGTTTTTGTGGGCACTTGTCTTGACAGGTCTTTTATTTGAGCTCCCTTCCTGTCTTTGAAGGAGATGTTTTGTGTGACTACCAAGAGAATCATATTATCTCTAAGTGAACCAAGGCTCACGCATTGTTTTTCAAACAAACTACAATATCCAAACTTGTCGCTAATCTGATATCAAACTTGGCTCGCGGATTAGGTACTCAAAATTCCCCATGCATAGGCAACAACGGGGTGCACTGTTACTGAAGCTGGAGTGACATCCCAACGGTTGTATGATGCACACAACTAATTACTGAAGTGGATAACTCAAAACTGTTGTTTAGAGTAGCAACACACCTGAAGAGATTTTAATGCACAAACAAGTCCAACTTGGCAGATAATTGATTGGATTGCAGTTGGTAGCAAATAGAAAGCGTCCATGGATCTTCCTCATCATATCTTGCATTCCTCTACTCAGCAAATGGCAGGAGTATGACTGTTAACGTGTGAATACTGAATATCAAGCTTCTAATTAGGTCACTCTTCAAGTTGCTGAAGTTCAGAGACGTTCTGTGAAACTGACATTAGAGAAAAACAACTGAAAATTATATGAAACCACTGATTAGAGGATGGGTTCAAGAAAAGACTAGGGAATGACCTCTCATGAAAAATGAGAAATTAGATGCCTGTAGCTGGCTTCATTAGGCTTATAGCCAAGCTTCAACATCTCATCATGCAGATTCATCGCCCTCCGATTCTCCCCTGTGTGGCAAAGTTCACAAATCATGGTCACAAAGATATCACCGTCTAGAATGTCCTTTCCCTGCATATAGTCAAAGACTTGGATAGCTTCGGCTGACCGTCTTTCTCCAAGCAGTGTTTTGAGGAGCAATTTGTATGAGGATAAATCAAAACACCCCCCCAATTTCTTCAACCTTTCTTGCAACTCCAGTACTAAGTCAACAAGCCCATTAGTGCAATAGTACCTGACCAGATCATAGAAACAAAACCCATCCAACGAGATTTCATTTTGCAGTGCAGTATCAATCAGATGACCTGCTTCCTTCCACATAGATTTGCTAAGTTGCGCAGCTATATATTTTGAGAGATCAGAGATTTTAGGCACAACCCCTCTTTTGATGGCAGCTTCTAACACTTGATCCACTTCCATTGATGGATTTCCATTACAAATTCCACTAACAAAAACCTTACAACTTGAAGGATTCATTTTGATCCCCTTTTCCAACAATATTCCATAAAGTTCCATTGCATCCTGCACGATTCCTTCCTTTGACATAGTCTTTAGCAAATAAAGATACACTCCTTTTCCTAATTCAACATTGTGTTTCTTAGCTGTATCAAAGAAAAATTTTGCCACGTAGATCTTTTCAAGCTCACAAAGCTTGCAGATAATCCGATCATAATCCAAGCAAGGAACACTTGGGAGGAAACCATAAACCAACATCTCTCTCAACATCAAACCCATGATTTTGTCATCCCCAAATCTAGAACCACCATCAAGGATTGCGCTATAAGTACTAAACCTCGGTCTTATGTTGACTTCACGCATTCTGTGGACGAGGCCTATGGCAACTCCAAATTCTCCTTTCCTACAGTAACAATCTATGACCAGATCATACGCGGAATCTCTGCAATCACCTACAACTAGCAAAAGGACGGCCCTTTCAAGCTTCCCCTCCCTGCAAAGAAGCCGACACAGAAGCGACCAAGTGCGAGAATCCGGCACTGCGCCATTTCGAAGTGCAGCAGCATAACAACGCCAAGCAATCCTGACCCCATCCCCGTCCACATCCGAGGAAGACAGAGCGTCAAGAAGCGCATTGCAACTACGGGTCGTAATTTGACACCTGAAAGCTACGATTTTTCTGAAAATTTCCAAGCTACCAGAAATCAGCCCCGAAGTGGAGTAGGTTTCAAGGACAAAATTAAGAGCCCTAGATCGAGAATCCTTACGTTGGGAGGCTCGGGAAAGCGAGTTGACAACCGCATGCGGGTGGTAGGACAGCAGGACTTGATCCAGAAGCCACCTAGCTCGATCTAGGATGCCAGCGTCCACGAGGGTCCACGCGATTGAGGCAAGCGAATGGAGGTCCGGGCGGTAACCGAGATCGGACTGAGCCCAATTGAAGAATTTGAGGGAGAGATGGGGGTGGGAGCGGGTCATGGAAAGGACTCGGCGAACGAGGTCGTCGCAGGAGGGGCCGGGAAGGAGTAAGGCTTTGGACCGGAGGCGGTGGATCCAGTCCTTGCGGTGGAGGAGGAGGGAAGTTATCTGGGAGGCTAGGGATCGGTTTTTGAGGTCGGCACGCCAGCGGTGTGAGGCCGGGTGAGTGGAGAAGGCGGCTGAAACGGAGCGGCGCTGGAGGCAATGTTAATGCGACGAGACTAGCATGTAGGTCAACATGATGACTTGATCTCACAAGTCATGGATATGAGATATCAAGTTGACACATGGGTATGCATTGGAGAATGTATACTGAATGACCCGCCATGAGAAAGTATCATGGATCGTTATATGAGTGTCATATACTTTCTCATGTGGCTATTAGTATGACTATTAGTCCTTAGACCTGAAGTCACCATGGTTCCCTACATAAGGAGTTACTTACTTTGGCTTCGTCAAACGTCACCCGTAACTGGGTGGACTATAAAGGCGATTACTGGGTATGTAACAAATTATACGGAGGGATGTGAGTGATGTAGATGGGATCTATCCCTCCCATATAACGGGAGTGATATCATAGTTCTTGATAGAGTGAGACCACTAAAGTGCATGACCATGCCCAAATGAGTCAACATGTGATGTTGAGCTCGTTTGATTGTAGTGAGTCTACTTGGAGTTCAAGACATAGATTGATTAGAGGATGACACGGTCTATGCCTCGGTTTAATCAATCATGATATCAAGGATAGAAGGACATTGGTCACATATTGTGAAGAGTCACAATTAGTAGTCACAATGGTGATGTTGGATCTCAACATTCTTGTAACTTGGGTAGTAGTGATGTGTTGCTAGATACCGCTCACTACTTATGTTTCTAAATCGGTTTAGGGCATTGCCAACGTTACAAGAACCTATAGGGTCACACACAAAGGACAATTAGGTGGAAATTAGGTTCATATGATGAACCAAGAGGTTTAGATTCATGTGATGAATCAAGTTGGATTAAGTGTAATCCAAACTAGACTAGTGGAGTTGATTTGATCAATTTTGGGAGATTAGAAGTCAAGTTTGACTTGACTTGAGAAGGAGAATTTTGGGAGTCAAGTTTGACTTGACTTTGTGCCATGTCATCATAAATGTTGACTTGACTTTTTGCCATGTCATCATCTATGTTGACTTGACTTATGCCACCTCATGGTCAATGCTTGACTTGACCATTTGACTTTGATGTGAGGTGGCATAAGAGGTGACCAATGATGATGCTCCACATCATCATGGATGCCACATCATGGGGGTTACAATAAGAGTTTGTAACCTAAGGCTAAGGCTTTTAATGGGATTAATTGGCTTTGAATTGCCTTGATGTGACATGCCACAAGAGGAAGAAAAAGGTGGGTTTCATTCATTCAACGTGAACTCTTTTCTCTCTTCTCCTTAGTTTTTTTCTCCTTCTCCTCTCCTCTCTAGCCATTGCCAAAACCTTGATTGGGTGCTAGCACACCTTTGGTTTTGGTTCCACCGATTGTCCGTGTGGATACTTGTAGAGGAGCGGCACTTGACGCTCTCGAGATCCGACACCGTTTGGACGAGCGGGATACGCGAAGGGCACGCACCGAAGGTAAAAGTCTTTTTCCATGTAGATCTAGAGTAGATCTAGGAGTAGAAACATGTATGTGAATTTTTATGTATTTCGCACGGATCCGGTGGCATGGGTTTCGGGGTTTGAACCGGCAAATGCGCAACGCGGATTTAAATGAAAAAAAGTGGGCTGGAAATTGAATTGGGCTTTTTGCCGGCCTAATGGATGAAGTGCGCTAGCTGAAAAACCTTGGGCTGATTTAACAGTTGACCGGATGAAATTGGATCGTTGATTAAGCACCATTTGAACCCAATTCTAATTTGAACCACTTTTGAGCTTGACTTTTAACCTGGTTGAATCAAATTGAGTCTGATTTGAGCCCAACTCGAACCAGGATTGATCTTTCTTGCAGTTTAGCCCTCCAATTTATCATTATCATCATTCTAATTCCTACAAACATTAAAGACCACAAAATTAATATCAATTAATTACCAAAAATTCATGAGAAAATAAAATGAAGATAAAATCTCATCCAAAATACGAATCAAGCTCCACAACCCAATTATTGCATGAAATATAATCAAAAAATTGCCCAATCCAATCCTGATTTACCCGATAAAAATGCCCGTTATTAGCCGACACAACAAGAATAGAAAAGAAATTCAAATAAATTGAGGGGGGTTTTGATTGTAACAATTAACAAGCTGAACAGAAAGCAAAAGAAATTAGATTAAAACTAGGGTTAGGTTAGAGCTGCCTTCCCTTTCGGTTCGGCACAGAGAGCACGTGATGAATATGGAGGTGGAAGGATTCGATCAGCACAGAACAGAAGACATTGAACTTCGATGGAATTCACACCAACAGGAACAAGTCTCGCCAAAGCTGGACTACACCGGTGAGAAGCGATCGGAGAAGACAAGATTCGGATGCTCAAGTCCTCCGCCCGTGACCTACCGTCCATGAACAGACCATTAGACAAAGGAAGATTGAAATCCTTACCTTGCTTCATCGGTGGAGGGGACGATCAAAACCAAGCACGAGCATCTCCTAACGCCTCCGAACCACATCGACGAAGGGTAGCTTGTGCTAGGGATCTGTGGAGGTGAAGCGCCAGGGCAGCACGCCGGAGAACCACCCACGGCGGCGCCTCTGTGCTAAATGTCGTCGTGCACCGATGACTGGAGAACCACTCACAGCCCTCGTTCCGCGGCGACGGTGATTAAGGTTTCGCCTCCGAACCACATCGGCGAACCCTTGCGGGTGTCGGCGCTCGTCAATCGGGCTCAAGTCGTCTCTGCTCGTGTGCTGACCGGAGATTGAAGAAGAAGATGGTGGATTGGCGGTGGCGGGCTGCGACGAGGCTCGGGATCGCGGCAGAACAGTGAAGACGATGTACAGTAGTCGCGATTGGGAAGCTACAGTGCTTCCCAATCGCGACTGAGCCTCCAATTTTTCGGTGTGAACCGGCCTTCTGCTTAAAACCTAGGCGATGAACCATACTCCGCTTGAACCGGCGGGATTTTGATTGAACCGGACCGTGTGGAGTTTGCAATTGAACCGACCAAAATTCTGAATTAAACCGGGTTAATTGGGCTTTTGAACCCATTGATGAATTGGGCCGAGATGTGGGCTGAGCATTGAATTGATTTCAATGGAATTTGGGCTGAGCTTGTATTTGATTCCAATTGAACTTGATTTTTTTCAATCTGATTGACTCAATTGAATCCGATTTGACCCGGACTCGAACCAGAATTGATTTTCCTCCAAATTTGATTTCCTGCAAAATAAATTACAATCAATTAATCTCCATAAATACCATAATTTAATGAAAAATATAATACACTCTAAAAAATGCATCCACGGTAAAGAATCAGCCCAAAATACAATTTATAACCTGAAATATAACCAAAATTAACCCAATATGATCCTAATTAACTCAGTCAAAATGCTAGTTATCAAATCCCCCACACTTATTCTTTCATGTCTCGTGAAACTAATCTACATTATTTTCCACCCTAACAATATCAATAAAATCATGAAGTTGCAACAACAAGTTAAATAAGAATGTCAAATCCGAGAAATTCAAGCAATTCAGAATTCAATTTTCACATGGATCAACAAAATAGCAATTTCAGTCCACCCTAAATAAATTGAGAATGATGACACAAAAAAACCTCACAGGATAAATAATGTGTGGTCGCTCATCCTCATAATCGTGTAAATGGTGGGTCTCTCTCAAGCTATTTATGAGTCATGCACTACCATAGGCTTACTCGTCTTCTAATCTCCACCACTATCATATGCATAAGATCGCATAATTCACAAAGATTTATTACAAAAGAATAAGGAATAAAGAATAAGAAATAATAAATAAGGGAAAGAAAATAATGTAAGGAGAAAATGAAGCTGATAAGTACAAGTGGAAGAAATGGGAAATATGAATTACTTCATAGATGAATCAATGAAAATCATGTCTGGTAATTATAAAAACTAAGCTAGTATGGGGTGAGCCAGTAGTAAGAGAACAACTCTTAACCTCTCCTACACTCTAAAACATCTCCAATAACACTCCTAGTAGGGAGAAATAAAAGTTGCAAAAACTTCCTACCAACTATCCAATGAATATCACCAACTCCAAACTTTTATTTTTATTTATTTTATTTTATTTTATTTTTTTCAAAAAGAACCATTTTTTCTTTCTTTTTTTTTCTTTTTTTTCTTTTTTATTCTTTTAATCTGTTTCTTTGTTTTTCACTTTTTTGTCTTTTTTTTAACCTATCTAAAAACGAACACAATAAAATAAAATAAATTACCACAAAATAAAATAATGAAAACCTATCTACAAACAAAATAATAGCCTGTCGATGGTGAACTATCTACACACACACCCCCACACTTAAATTTTTATCCGTCCCTGGCAAAATCTCATTTCAGCAATCAAGGTTCCCAAATCCAAAGAAAAGAAATGAAACAGATAGTAGGAAAAAGAGATGGCACATAGGATATGGATTATTCGATGATCTAAACTAATAGAAAAGAATGAATGAATATAGAATAAAGGAATAATCTTCATGAAATTATGCAACCTCACGGTAATGTGGTCTCGAAAGAATCAGAGCAAGTTCTAGAGTAACATTTATCATAAGTGTCACACAACAAATAAACAATCAGGCTCAGTCCTCACTAGGTATAAAATAGTCATCATCTCAACTATTTAAGGTAAAATCCATCACTAAGTTGTATTCTCACATAATCCAAGAACTCTTTCATGTCTATGAACCTCTATAAAACTCGAAAAACCTAGGTAACTAAGTTATTACAAGTCCTAAGATGATCAAGTCATGCAAGGGGGAAAATTTATTGTGAAATAATCATAAATAAATAAATACACAAATCCTAAATTAAATTATTTATTTCAACACACATCCTAAGCTAAGTTAGAATAAATAACAATTATTTACAACCTAAACTAACCAAGTCATGTGATATGTACAAAGAAAGAAAATAAACAATAAAGAATATTTATACACATCTTACTTAACAAAAAGTAAAACTATACACATCTTATACACATTCTATTTACAAAAAAGAAACAAGAGAAACTGAACAAGTATATACACAAAAATAAAAGAAAACAAGAAGAGATAGATTACTCCCCTTTCACCGGGAAGATGGATTGTCGCAAGAGGAGTCCCTTGATCCTTGATCGCCCTGGGTTCTCAACTCTACAGACTTATCCAGACAACAACGATGAAAGTGATCCTAGGGACTCAGTGAAATTCCCTACACTTTCGTGCACCTCTCCAATATAGAAAAGCCACGACCAAGCTTTAGTGGCACTGAAGTCAACACCTTCAAATTCCTAAC